>NW_010144524.1:17673-44019 GCF_000699245.1 Pterocles gutturalis
CGGCTTGGGGGGGAAATTGGGTGAGCGGATGTGTGTGAGTTGGCCCCCAGCCAAGGGCAAAGCCATCACATATAGCTAAACAAACTGCTAAATAAATACTTAATTTTGATCATGTAAGATATCCAATAAACCCTCAGATCCTTTATTTTCAATAAACAAACTTCAATTTAAATGTTTAAAGTTACCGGTTTCCCACTGATCAAGCACGCCAATACTGAATGAAAGAGTATGAAAGAAAAAGTTTTTACTGAAAAATATATTCTTTTCTGAAAATCAGAATTTTATTACTTTTAAGTGATTTTTGTAGGTCTGTACTATCATTTAGAAATGCACTGTAAAAAAAAAAAAAATCCCAAACTTCAAATAAAAATATTTTTCTTCCACCCCTGAATAGATACGTGTAATCCAAGTCCAACACATCACTGAAATATTCCCTGAAATATGAATTAATATATTCCCTACCCGGTGTACATACAACCAAACTGAAACAAAACAGGTATAACAGGTTCCCTAAAGCTTTGAAAATATCTTCCTCCCCCACAATACTCATGAGCTTCCAATGTAATAGCCCTAAACCCTGAAAATCGTATGTGATCCAACTGAGTAGTTTCCCCGCTTTTGATGTAGTGTCTTTAGAGCCTTAGTATGCTGCATGTTCACAACGTTCCATAGTATGATGTAAGGGAAGCACATCGAAATTGAATTCCATAAACTTTTAGATGCTGTGAAAGCCCAGGATTTGGTGCCATTAAGACTGAAAATACCACTTACTTGATTTAGACAAACCATGCTGTATATGGTGACCCATTGAAAAACCTTGCACATTATTACCAATTACCTGTGTTACACCTCTCCCTCTGCCTTCTATGGTCAGAAGGCACATGGCACATCTCCACCCACAAGCAACCCTAAAAGAGTCAATAATTCAGAGTTTGGTTAGTATTGAAATTATTTCCTTTCCACAGTGAAATTTTAATTCACTTATTTTATGTGCAAGGACAAGAAGACAAAGGATTGGGGTGGTTTTCCCTACATTGTCATTTTCACGCTTCTGGAGAGAAAGGCTAAGCCAAAACCCATGAATTAGAGACTTGCAGCTACTACGTCATTTCTTAGTTACCAGGTTCTCTCTTCCCCAGCCTGTAAGTATCTGCCTATTTTTACTTTCAGGGGCAGGCAGATTAAAAAGATTTATATGAGGAAGCCTAACTTCATTCTCATGCTGTTTTCAACATGAATCAGAACAGAAACCCTCCTTCAGCACTCAAAGCCAAGCCTGCTAAAAATACATGCCCTTCCTACAACCGAGTCACCCAAATGCATCTCTATTTTCAAACCTGCTTACCTTGGAACTGAAATAAAGCTTTGCTTTGTCTTATAAACACCAACAGTATAGTAAAGAAAAAGGATGTCACACACATTTACAGTACACTCAATGTAACTGCAAGGCAACAGCTAACACATGCTCTCTCCTTAACTCAGATAAAACTTCCTAAGCGCTAGGGAGAGGACACAATATACCAGGAGGTGCAAACCAGCTCCGAGAATTGTACCTGGGTAGCTAGTAGGCACCTGTTGTGATTACACAGCAGCCCAAAAGCTCATTGGAGATATTCGATACAGACTCAATTGTCAAAAAGCCATTCTCATGGACAAATAAGTTCTCCCATCCAACATGTCTTGAAAATGAACAGCAAGACAGTACAAGCCAAGGAATAGGCTCAAGCTAAACCTCTCTAGCTACTCAAATAAGAGATGCTGACTAGGTAGACTGACTTGGAAAGCAGGACTCTTAGTTATACCATTTTATGATAGATTCCTTGAAAGCAGGTTCATTAGAGAAAATAATGCATACATATACTGAACAACTGCAATTATTAAGAAATGCAGCTCCAGAATATTAAAAATGAAAAAATGGAAATATCAATGTGAAAAACCCCTTCATTTCCCATCAATTCAGAACTTTAAAAGGAATGTTACTACTTTTAATAAAATTTTTGTTGAGCAAGGCAGTATAGAAAAGACATAAAAGGTAATATGCTACCTAATTTACATGCAAACCCTTTAAAAGCTGCTGAGAAGTCAAGTACTACATATTTCATATATTCTGAACTACAAAAACAGAATTCATTCCTCTTACACCATGCACTTTTGATCAACAATATAAGTTAGCAAGCTGCTGACAACTCGTTTCTCTCCATCTCAGACCCATTATCCACAACAACTTTTTTTGTCAGTAAATCCAATTGCTTCATAATATCTGTTTAATATTTTCTTGATGCATGGACAAATCAGAACTATTTCTATTAAATAATCAGTTCAATTACCTATCCAGTCCTTCCAATGGAAAATGAGTTAAAAAAGGACTGAATATCTAAGGGGTCCCTTTGAACTTGAACTCATTGTTACTGCAGTCCTTTTACAATAACAATTCAATAACGAAAAATCTAAACAAAATTAAAGATAGCATTGACTATTGGGCTCTCCTTAATGTATTTTTGTAAGGAAAAATTAATTTCAGAAAACTGTTCATAGATCCTCAGATAACTATATCCCGAGTAACAGTATTTTCTCATATACCTCAAAGTAACTTTCCTTACGTACTTCAAAGTTCTTCGTATTCAGCAAAATGGCTGTAAATGGAATGAGAGAGCTTAAATTGAAGTTTGTCCAGAGAATAAACTTTCTAAATATTTTCATTAAGCTATCCATTTGCTTAATATTTAGGTTACTTATTTCAGTTTCCGTCATTAGTAGTCTACTAGAAGAAATGCGTTAATCTTCCACAAGAACTTACATGAGTTCTCCTCACTGTGGTATGCATGCACCTCACAACTGCGAATGCATTTATCCCCACAAAGCAAAAATCATTAAGATTTTAATGGTAGCTGGGTTCAAATTACTCTCTCTCCTCAGACTTTCAGGATGGTGTTGGCATGTCACTTAGATAACCCTTTTCTACCCTTTTGGTAGCTGCCCTAACATGTGTCTTCATGTTCATGCTTCTACAGAATGCTGCAGAAACATTTAAAAAATTCTTTAAAAGCCTGGGATGTCTGTACGAAAATCTTTGCATAGACTTACCAATGTATATGAAAGTTCCTTGTTATTTTTCTTATTTGTTATGCTGGGTTTTGCTTTTCTTTTTTTTTAACTTTTTACCAGTTGCAAAACCTGGACTGAAGTTGTAAATTTTTTACCCATCAAAAGATTGCAATAATGATAAGTGACGAAAAACTCTATTCAGCAGCAAAAAAAGTTTGTAATCTCCTGATAGCTATTCACACCAATGAAAAAATATATATATAGAATGACTATATGGCTGATTAAGATTCCTTTAAACTACATTGCATTTAAAATACAGTATAAAATGTTTTGAGCACTATTTTGCATTTTCCAGACATTGTATTCTTCATGGAAAGTAGCTGCATATATGCTATTTTTCACTTATTTTAACATCACCTACTACAAATCAAAGATGATAATCAGTTCTCTTTGAAAACCTCCATAGCCCATTGCCAGTTTTCTACCCTAGATTGTCCCCTAGGGCTTTCTAAGCGAACATCAGTTGACTTTGTCAAGTCTTCTCAAAAACTGAAGAAATAACTTAATGAAAGCACTTAAATTAATCAAGTTATTTTCACTTAATTAGTGATTTTAGTTACCGTAATTTCTAGAATTCTATAATGACCGGCTGAACACAAGGCTTTTATTGATAAATTAATGATCTTTTTAAATATTACTAAATTGATCAACAACTTCATAAACATGTAATCTTTATTATACCGAAGACTTATAAAACATAGATATGCATGAGAAATATGAACACCCAGTAGCATTTTCTTAGGGATATTTGCCATCCTCAAACTAGTGTAACAAAACTCTCACCCTCTATGAATACACCATTCCATAGGAAGGAATTCAGATCACTGTAGAAGATTACAGTTCAACACCTAATACAGGCAGACTTACAGTTTCTTTCACATGAAAAGCAAAAAGAAAGGTAAGATATGGAAGAATGGAAAAGACAATATTATGTTTTCACATCATAAATAAGTGGTGCCTAGGCACTTAAATTGCATTCTGCTCCAGTACCCTATTCAAAAAAGAGCGAGCAACAGCAAACTGAAGTGAACCTACAGGTACGGTCAATGAAAATGGCCAGAAGTCCATGAATACATTATCACAGGCCAGACTTCCTAAAATGCTTTAATAACTTTTATTGCATTGAAAATATGCAAGATAAGCAGCATTGAAAGTAAATACAGAATATCTCACTATCTGCTCAGAAATATGAATGGATAAACCATGAAGTACAATATATAAAACAGATGAAATTGGGTTTTGAAACTAGAATTACATCTATTGCTGCAGTGCAATATTGAGCTCAAGAGTTAAATAAGCTCAAGAGGGATTTTTTTTGGTCAGTTTTTTTTAGTACAGCAAACCACCAGCTATTGCATTAGATTGCCCTTTTTACGACAGTTGCTTAATTTACAAAGTTGGACAGATAAAGCTGTAAGATAAGTGCTTAGAAGACAGAGGGAAAACATACAATATATTGAAATAAAAGAATCACTGTCAATTACTGCTTAATTAACATACACATACAAATACATCCCTTAATTGGCTCTTGTTTAGATAAAAAGAAATCTTCAACTAAATTTGGAAGGTAAGAGGTCAAAGAAAAAGCAATCTAAAATGGCAAATTAATACAGTTCTCTACTTTTTGGATCAGTCACAAAAAATTAGACTGTTTCTATATAAATAGAGTTTTAAATTTCTTTAAAACAATAGTGGTTGACTCCTTCAGCTTTCTCTTACACGCTTCTTAAAAGCAACTGTGTGCCCAAAATGGAAGATAAAGACTGCCAATAAATTCTTCATGCTGTTCATGTCTTATAATTTAATGCCCAATTGTTACTGTTTCTTAAAAAAAATTAAAATAAACAGTATCTTTGGTGCTTTTCAAACACTACAAACTTCAGGATTTGTGGAAACAATTGCCTAGTAATATGGGGCTCAATACAGATCTGAACACTATGGAATATGTTTTGCTCATTATTTAAAAGGTCTGTAGTAAACAAATGAGAAATACATTTTAAAACAACTTTATTATTGGTAACACCTACTTCAATTAGCTAGAATTTCTTCTCTGTAGAAACACGCCTGTTCCACTTTTAACTCACTAAATCTTTCTGCTGTCTATACGATACAAACAGTCCTTGAACCAGATTTGGTCTTTTATGTAATACACCTATACTCTACTTCCTCATAACAGTGTCCACAGCAATTTCTTTTGTGTTTCTAGCAGTCAAAACATAAACTGTAATATTTCACAGCAAATCAGTGTTCTCAAAAGTTTTAGCTTTCTAGTATGCATTTCAGATTATTCTAATTTGCCATAAAGTATTTTAACAGAACACTAAAATTCCTCCTGCCAAAGCCCTTAGTGTCAGCAGGCACTAAGCTAAAAAGGTTCACTGTCACTCAGGATATGTGAAGTAGGACATGCTCCAGCTTGCATTAAGGTGAGTGAACAAATTCTTATTGATTGTAATGAGTTGGCCAAATCCCCTCACTGGGATGAGATTAATATTCTCCATCTCACAAGAAGTTTATTGCTAAAATTTTGTATTTCTAAATAGGTTTTTTCCTCTAATTGCTCAGTGCCAGAACATGTGAATTAGCTCTTCATTTTATAATTTATAGTTTACTTTGGCAGATGTACTCGGAATTTTAAAAACAAGCATTAATCCCAAAACCTTTGCTTTGCTTAACATGTGCTAAACAGCAGTTCCTTACCTGATGACTAACACACAGTCTTTGCAGGTCAATGGATGTGCCAATGCAGAGCAATCAAAAATCACCAGTTTTTGATTAAAACCTTTACACTATACCAAAAAGTGTTGTGGTTCTTAAAGAAAAAAATAGTAAGAAAAACTCATACGTACCAAGTACTTAAGTACAGGGTATTCTTCTAAATGGCATGTGAGTAACTATTACTGAGCAGAAATACTGCATGTCACTATAATTCCATATGGAACCCAATTTCCTGACAATAAAGCTACTCCTATTTGTTAGGAACATTTCTATCAAAGGTCCAGATTCAAGGCGGTGCCTACACTTGGCTTCTGTTTAAGCACAGAAATCAATACATGCAACAGACCCATTGCGTGTTTGAAGTTTATCATACAGTTAAGCACTTCAGTAAATCAGAACATCAGTTTAGAAACATAAATGAGATTTCTTTAGACCTTTGCAGGAAAACAATTCACCTATACAAGAATTCAAGTTGACAGCAAGAGTTTCCACAGACAAATAAACAAGCTGACAATAACCTGAAGCACTGGTGTTGCTGATTTTCAGCCACATTGTCACAGTGGAGGAAAAAAAACACTAAAAACTATTCATGTTTTTTTAAGCATTAAAGGCTCCGACACTAGCAAAACCAAATAAAAGTTTATAATTTTCATTTATTTCTCTTCATCAGATTCCCTGTTAAAATACTTAATCAAACAATCTAGAAACTCAAAAAGTATTAAACAGATTTTACAACTTTTATTTAATAACTTGCATTAAGAAGGAAGATAGTGTATTCCTTAAGTGTCCAAGTAAGGAAAATGTTAGGCCTTTCTTTATATCTTAAAATATCAATCCACTAAAGAACTGAGTTTCATCAACGTAATTTTAAAACTTCAAATACACTGAATTTATTTAAATAAATAATAAGAGTAATCCAGGCTGAATGAAGTGAGTAGGAAAAAAAAAAAAAAAAAGATAATGTGATTCACTTGTTTCGTAGCTTTCATATCCAAAAAGCACAGAAGGAAGAATGTGCTGATACAAAAGGTCCACAGAAAGAAAGGCTTTAATCGCCCAGTGGAAAAAAATCACAGTTTGTGTTAAAGGACAAAGTAACCACCATCCAACATTAAAACAAATTTCACTGCACAAAGGTTTATGTGACAGTCTATTAAAAAAGACCCTGGGAAGAGAGAGAAAACATGAAGGTCATGGCACCAAAGGGTATTTTTATCTTCATAAAATGCCACAAGCATGTGACCTAGCAAACAAAGCAGAAGCCCAAGGCACTCTGATAATAGAAGATAAAGTCCGAGAATTTTGGAAGAGATGAATTAAGCCCGAACAATCCAGGTCATTCACATTTTTAAACTTTTTATTTTCAAAAATACTCTATGACAAGTATTGAATGCTTCAAGCCCAGAAATGTAGTAAAGTTCTGCCAACAGAAAAGAATCAACAGTCTGAAAATGGCCTCAGTTTCAGCATAGCGGAGTAGGTGATACTTAAAAAAAGATCAACTGTAACAAATTTTGTTTGCAATTTCTATCCTGAAGGACCTTTCTGAATAATACAAGGAAAAACTACCATGTAAAAATTTACAATTTATAGGCAACCTGATCAAAATTTTCTTTTCTCTTAATTTAAAAAAATAATGATTGCTTGAAATACTTGCAATAATTATGACCACCATCTGAAAAAAAAAAGAAAAAAGAAAAAAAAAGTGAACATGGTTTTATTTGTCAGCCGTTGCTGGCTGATTGCCCACGTCTGATGCTTCTTCACTCCCTCTGCAGCCCCTGGCAGCTAGCTAGCAGCCAGGCTTTCCAGATTTGCACTGGCTTTAGTGGAGATATTACTGAGCCAACACAAAGCTAAACAGCTAGTCAAAATTAAACTTTTGGTTTAGGTTTTAGTTTTTTCTCAGCGAGCTTCTGAAATGAATAAAAGCCACACAAATCCTTCAGAGTAAAGGTACGTCTCCATTCCTCAAAGTCAGATTCGACTGATGATGGAGCTCGGAAGTGGTGCTGTGACTGTCCCACCCCTTCTCCTTCACCACACAGGCCACTGGGTTTCTCTGAGTTAATTCCTCCTTGAATATGAGCATACCTCTTAGGGGAAGAAATGTCCTTGACAAGCTACTTCCAAAGAGACTTGTTTCTCATATGAAATTGTCAAAGTTGAATCTCTAGCCTGCGGAGTTCATTAAACCTTGATCTTTTTAAGGGGTGCAGGCACCCAGGCGTGGGCAGCGGGGCTGCAGGAGGGTCTCTGTGAGGAGAGGAGAGGCCTGGGCTTCCCCGTGCCGGTCACAGCCGGTTCCAGCCGGCTCCAGCCCACCCACCGCAGGGCAGGGCTGAGCCCCGCTGACAGGGTGGGGCTGCCTCGGGGAGAACATGTGTAAGAAAGGGCAAAACACCACATAGCTGAGTGTGAGGAAAAAAGGGAACAAGAGTAAGATTCTGAAAACCTTGTAAAGACACTGGGTCCACAAACAATCAGACCTGTGACAAAATACTCATTGAGATCAGAAACAGCACAGCCACTGTATTGATCAGACGCACACAAGTCACAGATTTGTCTGGTATTACTGTGGAAAACCTGTAGGTTAAACTGTCTTTCAAAACACTTCTTGATGAAAGAACAAACCAAACTAGCTTCTTGAGCATTGGAGTGGTGGTGTGCTCAGGGGGTAGTAGAAAGGAAATTTCGTAGGAAATAAGTTCAGTGAATTGAAGTAGCTTATTCTTCCAATTAATGATCAAGTAGAAGAAAAAGAAAATGTTGAAATGATTCTAACATATTTAAAATATAAAATACCTTTTAAGAACACAGGAAGCAGTCTACTTGATAAACTTTGCAACAGCAAGATTTTAAAACTTGCAAGGGAAGCTCTCTGTCTTCCAGTATTGTTAAATTTGTGATCTCAAATTATTCCCTATGAATACAGCAACTTCCTAACACAATTAATTCATAGAAAATTAAGGCCTTGAACTAAAACCCCACTCATCTTATTTAGAACAATAACATTGCTTTGAATTTGCAGTGTCTTCCAGACCAAAGCTGCTGAAAATCGACCTAAAAGTATACTCATCACTAACCTTTTCAGTACCATGAAATTTCTGTCTCCTTACAGTTTTATCACCATTTTGAAAGAATCCACAAATTCACCCAAACACTCCCCCTCCGTCAAGAGGGAATTCGTGCTCAGCCACATGTCATAAGAAGGTCAAACATTTTTCCAGTACCACTCCAGCCCAATGGTCAGCTAACCAGAAGTTCAAGCAGGAAGAAATGAGGAATATAGGTGAGGGCCTGAAGCAGAGAATATGGATCCCTTCTTTTCACCAATCTCAGTAGAAGTTTTTTTAGTATTTTATAATTTTACTCTCCTGTCTACTGAATACAGCCTCTTCCCATTATCATTTGAAATAAACTAGATACAGTGGACCTTGACACCGGTCTACCGGTACAGTGATAAATCATGCATAGCTGTGTTTTAAATACAAACAGAAAAGTTAATTTTGGGAGGGCCATACCTCATTCATTTGTTCTAGCATGAAAGGAGTTACCCAGATAGAACAATTTGGAATAAACTCAGAGGGGATAGTTAGAGAAAAGCTTAAAGAAGTCTTGTTCTCCTTGCACCCCGTAAAATCTCTTTTCTTGAATTTGCATAAAAGGATATGATTCACTCATGAATTCAAAGACTGGTAAACATAACTGGATGGCATTTATCACAAATCTTCTGTCATCTTTATTAATGCAGTATTAATCTAATGATGATGTAAGCAAGTATAGCAAATTACAGAGTAGGATGAAAAAGTGTATCTTAATACTGTAAAATACCAGTGTTAGAGTGAATGCTGAGAGAGACAAATGAGCTTACCTATTATGCTCTAAAAATAAACCAGAATCTTTCTCTTTAAAAAAAACAGCCATCAACTAAAAAGTCAGAAGTACAGATACTAAGTCCTATACAGACATGGAGCTTCAGAAGAATTTTACAGTGCTCTAATTAAGAGTTTTTTCACTCAGTACAAACTTGACATGTTTCCCATTCTGCTTACAGAATGGTATTCTGTCCTGCCAGCTGTTCCATTTTATTCATTTTGGAAAAAGGAGTCCACTTCAATACATCAATGTATAGCCTTCATTTAGCCTGTTTGCTGTTTTGAAAACATTATGGTTTATGGAAACAACCAGTTGTAAATACAAAGATCATTCAAGAGACAAGCTTTTGTTGAGGCCCAGGGATGTTGTTACAGAGGGTCAACCACACGGAGTCAAAAGTTAGGCATACATTTTTCCAAAAGACGTAAAATAATGGATTTATTTTTTTTTAATGCAGCTCAAATACCTGAACTTTAAACCTGTCAAGAGCTAGCTTAGCACAGAGTAATCCCTAAAATCTGTAAAGGTACTGTAGTCAGCTTATAGACACTTTTTAAAAAATTATCTTTATTTTTTCTCACCATTTATCCCTTACTTTATCTTTCTGTCCAACTGAGAATTGGCCATTAGTGCTAAAGAATCTACACTGGCTCTAGTTACCAGACTGCTTATAATAGGTTCCCAACTGGCAGCCCATGGAGGGCCATAGGTCATTTCAGCTGAAGAGGATGACAACATGCCCATGACATTATTAGAACCAAAATTAATTTTAGATGTCCAAAACTCAAAAAAATCTATTGCTCTGATAGACTTTTTCTTCTCAAGATCTTCTATGTCTTCCTTCAAGCTTATTAAAGCTAATTAGAAGGTTCCAACTCCTGTGCAGCTCCTTGGTGATTTTTGAGCTGGAGAAGGAGGAATAGCAATATAGCTAGATCCACGCTTATAAAGGAAGAGTCTAATCTCAGAAGTGGATGCAGATTCTAAGCAGCATACTCTGGCCCTCAAAGTCTGCATCTGAGGAACTCCTTGGACCTACTGGAGTGAGTATTAATATGAATTGATACACTGTGATTTGATTTTGATTTTCCCTGTCATATTATACTCGACACTTACCTCACCTTGAAATAAACAGCATAGAAAATGACATGTTATCACATTACTGCCAGTATCACAGTTATCACTCCAGTTTGAACCTGGTCAGATGAAACTACTACTCACAATGGAGAGAATACTACAACAAATTTTAACCTCAATCTATTCTTTGAAAATTACATTACTTGCCACTGGAGAGTGACTGGAAAGATACTCTCACTATCAGCTATCCAGGACTCATTTTTCATTACATTACTAATATTTCTTATGCTTGTGTATTAAGCACATAAGCAGGTTTGTAGAGCTGGCCTAAGAATCCAAGTCCTACTTATGATGAGTATACTGTAACGGAGCTTCCTGAGGCTCTAAGTTTTGGCAACTTCTGATAATTTGTCTTCCTCAAAACACAGTGGGACAAGAGCAAGTCAAGCCAACCGGGTTGTAGTAGAACCCAGTAGCTGTGCAATCTTCAGTGTCAGAAAACCTTATCAGCCTCCATTACAGAGGTATAAAGGAGTAGGCAGAGCTTTTATATTACATGGTCACACACAGTTTTCTTCCCCTGCTGAAACTCCGGGTGCTCTTTTGGATGTGTATAGAGGATGTGACAGTTGTTCGAAACTCTTCCATTTCATTGCTGTACAAAACATGAAACTGATGACAAAAAAAAATCATTAATGTTGTAAGGTTTCTAAAAAATACAACTAAGTACCCATGGGGAAATTTCTAAGACTGTCCCCAGAACAGTTTCTGAGCAGCACATTTGGCATAGTAAAAGTAAAGCAAGAATATCAAGCTGCTTCTCACCCACCTGACACGGTACTTTTTAGACTTAAGTTCTGGTATACAGAGCCATAGCTTCAAGTAAAGAAAAACAGAAATATCTGCAAATAATGCAAACATTCATTTGCTAAGTCACAGAGAGTACACATTTAAACACTAAAATTTTATATTTATAAAATATTACTTTAGTTAATAGTGTTATGTTTAAAAGCTTTCTATGTGAAACATTTCTTGAATAACACTCTAGTACTGAAGTATTTTAACTCCTAACTCACAATGCCCACAGAAGTACTCATGGTGAGGTTAGAACTATTAAGAGGATCAAAAGAGCTACAGGGACTGAGAAGAAAGTTGAGTCCTGGTAGCTGTAGCCATACTAGCTCCAAGTTTTTCCTTCCTCCCTATCACAAGCAGACAAAATTATCACCAAGCTGAAATATTAAAATGGTCCTGAAATTACAATCAAGATCATTTGTTGTTTGGAAAAAAAAAATGCTCTAAAAGCATCTTCTCACCAACAGGAAGAGGTTTTTCCTAATAACTTTACAGCTCCTAGAATATAAACCTAAAATCTCAGCTCTGGATTCTGGCTATGTGTAGGTGGCTCTGTGTGTGGGTGGCTGCCAACTGAAGACACAATGTCTATTGTTGCATTATTAGAAAGCTGTCATTAAACAGATCTGTGTACTATCATACTTGCTGGAGCCCAAGTAAAAATTATATGCTCTCTGACTCCTAAACTTGGATGCCTGTGTCAAGAAGAGATCACTAAACCATCATAGGCTTAAGTAAACAGTATTCAGAAAGCCTGATTTTTCCAAACAGGAGGGCTATCTACATACTATGTCAGAAATAAGAAAAGTTTAAATTGTTCTTCCTCTTTCTCCTAATTACTCTGAAGAAGATTGCTTTGAAAAGCTTTTTGCACACACACAGAAGCAGCAAAATATTTTAATAGACATTTATAAGTCACTTGTTTTCCTTTTGAAAGCATGAGCAGTGATTTATAAGGTCTGCATTTTGATAAAAGCTTTATGCTGAATGTAGTCTTCCTCATCTGCTGTTGAACAGGCTACTGAACAGCATCCTGACCTGACAAATACAGGCATGGGGAGGTTTACAGTAGTGTAAAGCCAGGTTTCATCAGTGAACAGGCTTGGTTGCAACATCTGTAACTACAAGACTGTCCACTTACGCCCTGGGAGGATGACAACACCATTGACACCATCCTTCACCAAATTCCAGACAACAAAGCTTGCAGGACATTTGGATCTTCTACTTCCTATTGCTAGCCATGTCTGAACTGTACTAACCAGCTCCAAGTTCAAGGTGGAGCAAGAGATGTCCTTTTACCATATTATTTTGCTTTCTGTTATGATTCTGCAACTTGATTTCACGCTGTCCCAGCAGAATTGCTTTGCTTTTATTATTAAGAGGTTTGTATTATGTTCATGTTTCAGGAAACAGCACTTATAGCCAAAGTATTGTTACATTAATGGGGGCAGTGATAATTCAAACGAATAATTAGCAGCTCTTACAACAAGGCTGTTAAAAGTGTCTATGGATACACGAATGTGGGCAATGTGCTGTTGGTTCTTTCCTAACCACTAGCATCTGAAGCTGCCTTTTCTTTCCAATCCTGCCTTTTTACCGTCTGCCAACAGCAATTCTGGTAACAGCATTGCCAGGTACAGGAGCAAGAGGCTTCAGTCCAAATGAGGTAATAAGTATTATTGAAAAAGCAAACAAGCTTATGCAACAATTGTTCATGAGGAGAAGCTCTTTCAGATACCCACAGCCTACTGCTAAACCTTTGTGACTTGAGAATCCACCCAGTTACACAGTTTAATTATTTCAATTAGTGTTCTCCAAAGGAAAACTTGCATGTTTCTAGCAAGGACTGAGTAGATGACAATCTATGATTTTTAAATACATTAAGAAATGTTGCAAGAACAGTGCTAAGTGGTTGCTCTCTTTTCATTTTACTAGCTTTCAAAGAACTTAACCCTGATTTTCAAAGTGAACAAAAAGGAAAGGCAATATCTTCAAAGAGCAGAAGCATTAACCTCATTCTGACTAAATTACAGCTGTAGAATTAAATCCTGTTTACTTAAGTCCACTCGTTGAAAGAGAGGCCCCATTGTTTAAATAGCTGCATTCTTTCTCATTATATGTCCCAAAAAGCTCCGAGTTCTGCTACTGTGGCTAAACAGTCGTTTGTTCCATCCAAAGATGACTGTATTTCACAGAGCAACTGCTGTATGCATAAGTCACACTGAAAGGGAAGATCTTCACAAACATGAGATTGTTGTTAATTGTTATTACTAGAGCGGTCTTCAATAGGCAATAAAGGCAGCTCCAATGTAAAAAGCAACAACCATTTAGTTGAGATCAGGAGCAGTTAAAGCCCTGAGGACAGAAGGCAGGTGGGGAGGAAGCCCGGTGCAGGTTCAGCGGTAATGCATTGCAGCCTGGGGCTGCCAGTGTCGCCTGGCAACTGGCAGGAGGGGTGGCAGGCACGAAAAAAAGGCCAGCATCTATAGTTGTGGCACAATCTTTCTGAGGAACTGCTGTTTCAGCTACTGTAGGCCATAAATACACTCTTTTGGCTTACTTTACACTTTTATAATCAAAACTAAGCAACAGAATTAGAGCAAGCGTACAGGATAACATGTTAAATATAGTTAAATAAGATTCTGCTTCTCTAGGTTAAGAACATCGTATTTTCTCATAGCAACAGAATCTGGAGTTTAATTTTCTCATGAAAATTCATGAAGATATAATTAAAAGCTCATTGGATCAGCAGACATTGTTAGAAAAATCCTTTCCCTGGTACATTTCAGACAGATGTAATTTTAAACCATGCAAGTCTGAAGATGAAAAACTTCAGGCTTGCACAGTGTTGTGGACTCCCCCTGATGTCACCACGCTACTCAGTGCAGATCCATCTCAAATACTGACCAGAGAACGCAAAACAACTTATTTCCCAGGAGCACCTTCATTTCAGAAATCACTCAGCAGTTACACATAGCCAGAAGCAGACTACAGGGGCTACACTGCGCTCTGATTATATTTACATGGTTAAGTGTTGCAAAAAAATTAAATATTTATTTGTTTTTATATCTGGGACCTATTAGGAATGCCCTTTTGGAATATGAAAGCTTCTCTTCTCACTGAACTCTCTGCTTGACATCTGAACAATTATAAAAGGCCCAAAGAATGACTCAAAGTTCACCTCCTTCTTTAAAGGCATGAAAGATACACTCAAACCAAGCTAACGCAGTAACACAGGCCTGTCCAATCACTCTGCACATAAGAGCTCCCACAAAACCTCTGCCTATAAAGTTGCTTTTGCAGAAGTGCAGAGTTAAGGCACATGCTGTGTTGGAAAGCTTATGACAGCTCAGAAGCTCATGAAGACGAATGCCAGTTAATTTAGCCCACTTGGGTCTCATGCTTGGAGCTTTCAGTATCACACTGAGTAAATTGTAAATAAATGAAACCTACCATGATAAATAAATGAAGAAAATCAATTGTTAAGTAGCTATTGAATCTCTTACTGCCCACTATTCTTCAGATTTCAAGTTACCCAGTCAAGAGAGGTTTCAGAAAGCAACTTTTTTGTGATCCTAAGTATTTTGCAAAGTTACTTCTCTGACCTCCACCCAGAAGGAAAAGACCCCCAGGCCGTAGTATACAATGAACGCCACCAGTGCCACTTACTGTCTTCAGGTTATTAATCTGCATCATGTCCCTAGTTCAAGATATTATTCCCTATTACTACTTTGTTCCCAAATTATCTCGTTCAGTTTCATGTCAGACACTAATTTAAATTAAATACTGCATAGCATACATTGAGGCCAGGACTTTCTGATCACTTTAATAAGTTGAGAATTTTATTTTCATCTTTTTTTCCATCTAAAATAAAAACCTCTCAGTGTCACCACCTGTGACAAAGATACAAACTAGAGTTTGTTTAATGTATTATATTAATTTTTAAGAAGATTAGTCAATGTTTTTTAATATGTCAGCATTCTAAATATCAATACTTAGCATCTGAGTAATACTTTACATCTTCTAGGTGTCCAGCTACCTTGTGCTACATTTTTGAAAGGATTAATTAATTTTAATACCTAAACTAGATTTTGTGGCTTTGAAAGTTTAGACCTCAAATTCCATACTTTTTTTTTTCAGAGAAAGGACTATATGCTTAACACCAGAATGACCTTTTAATTAAATTTTTACTTTCTGCTTCATAACAGGGAAATGCTGGGTCTCCCTATTACAACCCTTTATTTAGTTGTTTAACATACACAAAAAAATACGCTGCTCTCTCTAATCTCATTATGGGAATAGCTGAAGCATTTTAAATAGAAATAGAAATAATAATGAAGTCTGAATCAGCCACACCTCGAAAGTCTATGTAACTTGAGAATGTACAGGGTGTTTGTTAATTTGGTCCAGTGGTTTCTATTTATTCTGGATCTGTGCCAGTGTATTTGACAGCTACATTCAGAAGGTGAGGTTAGCTCAGGAAAATTTGGTTTTAAAAAAAAAAAGTACATTACTACTACTGCTACCATCAGGGAAAAATAGCTATATTATTACTCTAGCTTACTTATTTAAATATTAAAAAAAAAAAAAAACAGAATCACTAGCATTTTTAACTGTAAAATATTTTTCAAAGCATAATTGAAATTTGAGATTAGGATGTAAAATTTACTTTTGTCCTAGTACCAGGAAGTGATATGCCCAATCAATAAAAGTATCATCATAAAGTTGATATAATATACTTGAATTTATATTTGCAGAGTATATTTGAGTATGAGCCTCCTGAAATGGCTGTATGATGTTTATTGAATTATTTTATATATTTATCAAATAAAAGAAATTTGACATATTGAATGGATGGTTAAGGAACAAAGGAGGTGGGTATTTGAACAGATCATTAGAAAGCTTTTTTAATCAAGATGTGAGTCAGCATCAGTGTCACTTTGAGTATTATAAATACAGTGCACAAATACTGCCAAACAAATGGTCAGGGTTGAACTGATAAGGATTTTTTTCTCAAATCAAGAAACAAAAATGTCAGAACTCAGGACAAAGACATGCATTTATTGCTTTTCTTTGTAATACACAGCCTGCTTTCTTTACCTCTCACTGCAATGTAAGTGCTTCACAAAGAACAACTAGCAGACAACACAAAGAATGATGATTCAAGGTACCATACTTGATACCATTCCTTATTTTTTGTGTAATTGGATCTACTGCTTACAAGGATCTAGTAATCAAACAATTAGAGATAATGTGTGTTTGACCGAAAACACTCCCCCATTTCTGAGCCAAGCCATATGTGAAGAGAAAAGGAATTACAATATATCTAGCACTGGCATTCTGATTCTGTCTGCATTCACAATGACAAATCATTATTTTCCAGGTAGCTGTTCAAAACTAATTTTATCTTCCAGGATAAACTGAAGGCTTAATATATAAATCTAAGGTACAGCATTTACATTTCTCACACACAAAACTACGAAAGATCGGTAAGATTTGGGGTAAACAATTGTCAAGGTTTCATACAGTTACCTACTTTGTAATATATTTTTTAAATTTAGATTTAAAAATGCTTATCTGCATTCTCTGCTTCTGTTTCTCTGCCTCTTCTTCTCTGTTTTCCATACATTGTTGTTTTGTGTTTGGTTTTGTTTTTTTTTTTTTTCTGAGCTTTACAGTGAGCTAAAGTTGAAAAGAACACTGGTCATTTTGCAGCTAAAAGGTGCTTATAAGAAGTCAGGGAAAGTTCAAGACTTAATTTGTTATACAAGTATATATTTTAATCCTGCTTTTCCAAGCAAAGATCTGTTATTGCAGTGGTCCTTATAACTGATAAGGTAACAGAACTGTAGGGGGAAAGGCACCAAAGCACTTCAGTATTAATGCACACAAGTAATTACATGAACTTTACAAAGAAATGTAACAGAAAAAGAAGGTCTATTCCACTACCTCTGTGTCTAACAGAACCTGTAACAGAAAAAGTCTGAGACTATCAGTGCCAGAAAAGGCTCCTGAGAACTATTTAGTATTTGATGAGCAAGTTAGAAGAAGAACAACTTGTGACATTTCATTGCTGTACCAACGGCAGTATCCTGCGAACTTCTGCATGTCTCTCAGGAGATGCTGAACTAAATGCTTTGAGCTTCTATGTCAACCTGTACACCTGAGGGCACTCATTAAGTACCACGAAGTGTTGAGCAGCTCTTAAGAACAGAACCAAAGATTTCACTCAATTGTTCACTTGCAGCAATGTTACCAGAATTTATATACCAGGCAGATAAAAATTACATTACTTGAACTCTAGTGCTGCTTAGAAAACTCAGTTTAGATTTATGATTAGAACCAGGGGTTCCTAGTCACAATTTAGCATTCAAAAATATAATAAAAAGACATCCCCAAAGAGTGAGAAATTACATAATTCCTAGGATGTGTAATACAATATAATGGAATGTGTGCACAAGTCCACAGCTAGCCTTGAGCAAGCTAGAAATGGAACTGGAAGCAATACAGATGTGTTGGTGATGTAGCTGAGTTCATTACCTCTACTAAGAGGCTCTTGTAAAATGCCAGTCTTCCTAGACCACAGGACGAGGGCTTCTCAAAGACCTAGAGGGGGTTCCCATTTGGTTTCTCTGCATGATATTGCACTTCAGCAGATCCTTGTGTCAGCTTGTTTGTACTAGGCTTGAAGGCTCCACATAGTATAAGTATGGCCTCTGTTATTTACATTATTCAGAGACAGTGACATACTTAAAACTGTAGATGAAATATAAGTATACTCATAAAAAATATCATATTTTTGTCAGCTATGCAGTATAAGGGTACTTTTTTTTTTTTTTTCCCCTATTTGCTGTGCCTATACTTAAGGGTCAGAGACGTGAAATCATAGAATCATAGAATGGTTTGGGTTGGAAGGGACCTTAAAGAGCATCAAGTTCCAACCCCCCTGCCATGGGCGGGGCCACCCTCCACTAGCCCAGATTGCTCAAAGCCTCATCCAGCCTGGCCTTGAACCCCTCCAGGGATGGGGCATCCACAGCTTCTCTGGGCACCCTGTTCCAGTGCCCTTTACAATTTAGACTGTATCAGCTTCTTAAGAACACAGCCTAATTTGACTTACCACTGAAATGCAGATTTATATACAACTGCAGTTGGACAGCTGCTTTTCTCAATCAGTTGTCAATTAAACCAGAAAAAAGAAAGACATCAACTGCAAAACCCAGTCTCATGAGCTTTCTCTACTCTAAATTACTGGACTTCTCTTAGCCCATTTTTCATGGAGTTGTCAGATGTAAACTAATCTATCCTTGATGACAAATGGGAATTTATAATACAGAAATCCAATTAACCATGCACATAAAACTAAAAGTTTATTTTAAAAGATTCTGGCTTAAACCTATGAACAGCTGAAGACACAATTTGATGAGTAACTTCAATTTTGATAAATCTGAATGTCAATTATTGAAGAAGAGATTATTGCATTATGAATCCAAGCATTTGTACTTTATAAATCTTACTTTCTCCTAAGTAGGATATAAGTGGATGTAGGGTCTCTGCTATAAGTAAAATGAGCACTGTAAACCTGGTGAAATTTTATCTGTTATCAATGTATTATTCGTTTAATTTAAAAAAATTCTTGCTATACTTTTGCCAAAACATAGGGAGGTGCTCAGACTATGTCACAAATACATAAACTGAAATTTGTTTTTTTTAAAAGCAGGCTGATGACCTTGCAACTCTTCCAGTACACACCTATAGTAAAACTTGATTCTTGCACAGTATCTTATGATACATGCAACTTACTCAGCTAATCATAAGCTACCTGAAGTTCTTTCCTATTTCCTCTGAATACTTGTGCAATGTAGGCTTCTCAGCACCTCTGTCACACATCCTGGCCTGTTTCCCTTCAAATCCACTACCTATTCTGCCAATGAAACATTTCCCCAGCATTATCTTCTGCCTTCTCCTGCATATTTTCTACACTTTCCACAGAACATAATTTCTGCTGATGCTTAACACAGAAAATCTCTACTTGGTTTGGAAGTCTGTCTCATACATCTGGATACTCCTTATTTATTTCAAATATTGGCTTAGCACAATTGCTCTTCTTATTTAAGCAAGGTACAAAGTACCAATCTCGAAAAAAAGTTTTAGTCATATTGAAGCATATTATATTGGAAAAAACCCTAACAAAGAAATTTTCTGTAAATGTTACTTGAATTTAACATTTACATAGTGATTTATATTTATAGGTAGTCTGCAAATATTAAATAATGTGCATTTGTATCTATATAAGTAGGCAGAAAAGAGTTTTTTTCTCTCCCTTAGCGACCAAAAAAAAAATTATAAGATGACCATTCAGACAGGTGAGATGCAGAACACAGACACCCCTGGTATGCATTGAGCTCACAGCTCACCTCTCTACATGGCCAAAGCAAGCTCTTTAACACAGCCATCACTAAAGGGTATTTTGTGTGGATATGAATTCCTTCTGCTTCTGAAAGGAATATTTTTCACTATGTTCCAGGAAATTGTTCTTCTGTAATTTCTGAATATAAAATTACTTTAGCAAATTTACATTTTGTTAATTGATAACATATGTTGTAATTTTATCTTCATTACTATTAAACAGCTTGAAAAAAGCACTTTGGCTCTGTTACCACGGCATCTCAGCAACTGTTTTCACATATCTTGAAAACACCTCTATTGTCTCTGAAAATTTTTTTTTGCATCAGTCCTGTTACCTGCTAGGCTGTTTACTTTTGATTTTTGCTTCCTTTGGCAGCATCTCTAGAACAAGAAGAAGTCCATTTCAGAACTGTGGAGAAGGATTTTCACGTAACACGCTGAGACTGAGTCACATATTTTATATTTCTATTAATGTCCAGCAAATTCCTCAGGTGCTGTGAGTATTGTTGCGTCTGGCAGCACATACACAACACGTTACCTCTGAACAGCCAGGTTCATTCATGATGGCAAGTCCTTTAGCTCAGTCTGGGTTAAGAAGGCAACTGAATACCTTTTGTTGGCATATAGGGCTGCATAAAGCAGTGAAATTCTGATATTCTATAAAAGCAAGGTAATTGTCCAGTCTTATACACAGCTGTCCTGAGGCAGAAAACTTTTGCAGCAATTTCAAGAAGGATTAGACATCTTCACCCAAAAAGATGCTCCTTGTCCCTAAAATTGTAGCCTATGTCATCCCAGGGTAAAGTTCTCATTGGCTGAAGAGACCCCAGCATGGCTTGAGAGCCACGTTCATTTGTGTGGTACAAAATCTCCGAGATGTCTGGGAAACAGACACCTGTCATGGCAACAGCAGTACTTCAGCGCTTTCATGCCAATGAACGACGCAAAACATCTTGATGCTGTGGAAGAGTGGAAAAGCTTGTAATACAGTGGCCAAGTACCTCACCCCACCAATACACATTCTTCAGCCCATGGTGCCAGTGAGATGCACAACCGGTAACAGAATAGGGGACTACTCCCAAGTGTTTGCCAGTTCTAACATTTGGCAAACCAGATCAACGTGGAAGCATAAAGTGTGAGAAAAGTAACATACCAGTGAATGAGATAAGAAAGGCTCCATTATACTAATTACTTCACCTCTATACCTAGGCAGGCTGGTTCTAACTTGCAATAATAGAGTTTAGATCAATATACTTTCATAGCTAGGGAAGAGAATTGAAATCTTTTACAGCTTGATGTTTTCATCATATCAGCCAGCTAACAGTCTCTTTTTAGACAGCCTAGAGCTAGAAAAGTGAGATTCCTGCCCTTCCATTATGGCTCACTCGCTTTGTTATACAAAGATGCTTACACACAACTGTTGTCCACACAAGACTCAACTCAATGCATACTGATGCTCTGTCACTCAGCCCTATTCACTGGGGAGTCTCTTCACTTATAAAAAAATCAACTGACATTTTTCTGACTTTGCTAAATAATATGCTCTTATACAAAGAAAGGGACATCATTTCGCTTTTATAGTATTCAAGTTCCTGTCTGTGTTGAAGACATCACATAATGTTTGCTGTGAAGTGAGAATTGCATCACAGGCCTATCCAATAAGTTATCTTACTGGCTATGAAAAAAAAAATACATTGCACAACTTCATATTTACTATGGTGCATTCCCAAGGATCATCCCTTCCTGAAAAAGTCCCAGTTTTTGAAGGCATCTGACCCATCAGAGAAACATGACAGATAATCTTGCATCTAATATATTTAAATAAATGTGAAAATAAAGTTCAAAAGACATCATGACTGGAATAGAAAAATCTGAAAAATTAGGTAACTGCATCATGGTGCCTTTGGGCAAGCATGCAACAAATAAAAAGCCTCAAATCAATGCTGTAATTTCTGAAACACCATAGATGGGGCAGAACACAAGTGACATGCAAGAGAGCACAGATGACAGTTTATGAAACACGATTATTATCAAAAATTGCAGTATGTGCACAAGCTGCCTAACTCACAGGCTTTCTGCCACTATCTTTGCTCAAGGAAGTTTTAAGGAAAATGTAAGAAGGAAGTATAAGAGCTGCGGTTTTCACTTTAACAGGTAGCACTTTCCATGCAGAGAAGAGATTGCCAATTCCTTACTACATAAAGGATTTTTACCTTTCCCTCCATAATGCAACAGGAAAGTAACAGAGTTTAATGATGCCATTTTATCGCAGCTGAGAACCTTAGCTATTCTAGAGTGAGCACACGTTAAAATGAACTATGCGTATCTTACAAGAATTTCCAAGTAATACTGGTTTTGAACTGAACCCATAATAGTCCCAGAATTTTAATTAAAGACATTTAGTTTCCACATTCTAACATGGAAAGATCAGATAAAGGATGGTTTATTATATGGCCAAAAAAATGCAACTCATTGTAAGCCGAAGTATGACAGGAAAGCACACCATCCTGGGTTTCTGCCAGATGCTGGCATGCTGTTCCAGAATCTAAGTGACTGCAGAAATTAATGGAATGATATAATCCAAAGAAGGAGAAAAGTAAATGGGTCAGATTTACAGAAGGAAAGTCAGGGGAGACTGATGTTCTATGCATACTGTCTTGCCATGGATCAACCAAACATGATCGGGAGCAGTCACGGGGCAACTGATTTACAAAAGCTGTATGTGCACAGGAAAAGGGTCCAAAGCAAGCAGAGAAGAAAGAGAGGATGACTAGTCATTTATTAACCACACAATGAAAACTTGAACCACACAAAGGACCTGTAGGCAAACAGTTATTTAATTTTAAAACAATTTAATTTTAAAACAATTTAATTTTAAATCGTTAATAATTTAATGATTATAAAAAATTAAGCATAAGAGAGAAAATCCTGGTTCTGTTACAGAAAAGGAGGCTCTCTATTCATTAACGTAAACACAAGCATTTAAAGGCATTTAAGTTGTTCTACCATATCCAAATCACCTAGCAGACCTTGAGCCATCCTGGCAGCAGCTGTAAACATCACTGCTATCAGCTTTCTTCTGAGCACAAATCCAAAACACAGCCTCTTGCTAGCTATTATGAAGAAAGTTAACTCTGTCTCAGCTTAAGCCAGGACAGGGGGCCAGGTGGAATACCCTAGGGTATTTCAAATATCACTACATGCCTGTGTTTATAAAACTGAATCAGAGCTGGAACATCTCCATTGGCTTCAATGAAGCCAGCATTTTCATGCCAGCAATGATGAGAGTCTAAGGGCCAGCAGACCAAGCAGAACAGGCTAGGCTTTACTTAGGAATCCCAGTGATAAAAATTAATAACCTAAGGTGATCAGTTGAATTTATCTCCACAGTCCCTCCTTCCCTAACTACAGGAAAAACATTAGTGTTCCCATGGTTAAGAGCACCGAACTGGAAACTAAAGCCAGACAGTGAGAAACACTAGAAGATCCTCCACCTAAGCAGCACTTTGGTTGTTCAGCTCCTTCAGAGGACAGATAATTAATAGAGAAATTATAGCCTTTTTGTAAATGTAGGAAGGAATGAAGGGAAAGTGATGGTACCATCTGCCTTTTGCATAATTCTTACAGCTTTACCAGACAAAGAACTTCACTTTAGACAACCTACATTTTGTAGTAGAAGATCTCCAATGCCATCACCAAGTGCCTCAACTGTAAAGATACCATAAGTGGAGTAAGAGCCCTTTCCAGCCAGGAATGTAAAAGCATAGGGTCAAAAATCAGGCAAGAAAACAAGGTCGGCTGCAAGGGCCAGAATTCCAGATCTTTTGTTCCCTCATGACTGTCTGGCCCCTGCAGTTAAGCACTACAGCTACTGCACATCCTTTTGGCAGGAGACAGGCTCTTATCTCTCAGTGCAGGGTGCTTCTGTGCACGCACAGATGTCTATGCTATGAAATTAACTGGAGCGTCACACTTAACAAATTACGTATGGCTGGGAAGTAGGCAATCAAGAATGTTGTCTGGGTTGGACATCTAGGCTACATCTATATTGTCAAATTAAATGTACCCAGGAACATTCCTCGAGCACTGAGGCCAACCGATATGGAACAACTGCATCTATGCTAAGAAAGTCTCAGCCTCCAAAGCAGGGTGAGTGTAACCACACTGCCTCCTGGATGTATTTTGGCTTCCAAACCATGGCCAGGAATTCCTTGGGAAAGAACTAGTTAGTAAAAGCCAAAAAGCTAACCATGGACAACTGTAAAAAGTACAGACTCGTAAAAGACAGGGCCCAAGAATATTCCTAGATATCATCCAGTTTGGTAAAACTGTAGCATAAATATCCATACAAACCACAATTTTGGGCCAGAGACTTTTTTGGTGAGTGTCCATGTGTGTGACAGTAATCTGCCTTAACATACCTAACCAGCAACGAGACCATACAGTGAGAAAAATGCAGCATGAAATTGTGAATAGGACAGTGAGGCATATAAAGGAAAATCACCTACAGTCTCTGTGTGCCTGTTTGCCTCACTAACGCTCACAATGGGATTTATACCATGAGCATAACCCAGACAAACAGTATTATTCCACATCTAGTTTCATGCAGGAATTGAGATTTTGACTGCATGTCTGCATTCACATAAATGTATGCTGGTATAATAATATTTGCTCAGCTCCTTGTAAACAGTATTTTCATGCGCAATTATTAAAGAAAACTGAAAATCTTCTACATGGATATGTGCAGGAGAGTATGAGAAAAAAAATCACAAATATTTAACCAATTAAAAAGAAAATTTGAACAAAAAGACACAGGAAAACATTACTTTATCTTCATCAACATTTCTGAATTTCTGGAATATAAATGAGATCCCTGAAGGGCACCTCTCCTGCAAACATTCTGTTTCAAGAGCAAAGGATTTTTTGTACTGAATTTCTGACTCATGATTATTCATGTGATGGCACTGAATGTGTGGTTGAAAGATCATTGGATTTTGCCTAACAATCTAGTTAATTCTTTAAAAACTCAATTCCAATAGAATGAGCCTGTTTTGGAAAGAAAAGACAAAATATACTAAAAACTGTAGCACATTCCTATCTTAAACTTGGCATGTGCACAGATATTCTAAGACGCTCATGTGGAAAACCAATGCAAATATAGACACCATTTTTAAAAAATACAGAAAAAAAAAAGTCAGCAAATCATTTATGTGTCTGAAATCCACAGAAAGAGTTAAGAGATCAAAATGGCCAGAATATAGACCATAATTAGCAATTTGCATGGTTTTAATAATGATTATACTTTTTAGATAATATATACCCTTAAACGTGTATTTAGAAAATATTTTATACTTCCAAAACCTATATAAACATTAGCTAAAGAATTCTCACAGGACTGATAAAATGCAGGTAGTTAATATCTTTATTATAAGCAAAATAAATGGCAAAAATTGAGACTCAGGGAGTTGGTTTAGCTCAGTTTCCACAGCAAGAAGTGTAAGAATCACAATTTGTTCTGTGTTACTGAATCGTTCAAGGGAGATGGTCTGACAACATCTACAGATGGAGGTGACTCCTGAAATCTTCCCTTAGCTTCTGGGACAGTTGGATCTGTGGAGTTAATGCAAAGGCAGTTTTAACACAGAAGAAATAAATATTTGGGATCATACAGCAGGAGAAAATTTCAGTCTCATGCCACAGATGATTTATTGGGAAAAGAAATGCAGTGATGACCTTGTTTTTTAAAAATAAAGTTTAAAAATGTCATCAATAAATTGAGAGAGTTTCTGCACATTAGAACTCTTACCCTCCAGTTCATTGGATCGGAGAAGATAGCTTGCTTATGAAACATCCATGCTTTGTTGCAAGATTATTTAACACTTAAAACATGATAGCTGTTTTTGGATGTAGGAATGTTGATAAAAAGTAAGGAAATTACAAGAATTAATCCCTGCCCAATCCTGCTTTTGGTATTGACTTCAGCACAACAGAGTTCCCAGAGCAGCTCCCCGCCAGCTGATGGCATACATCCCCTTTTCACAAACGTTTTTCCTTAGAGTAGTCTTACATGGTAATATTCATTATGTCCCTCCCAAATCTGTTTTTGAAGGATTCTAAAATAACTGTGAAGAAAAAAATAAAATCTTATAAGTATCTTAGCGGCATCAGTAAACACTGTATAAAAATCTTTCATTATAAATTATCGCTGTTCAAAACAATGAGAAGGTTGTTGCTGTAAACACACTTCTGTACCAATTCCACACCACATAATTATCTCTCACAGTGTAGTCACTACCAGCAGGA
>NW_010144524.1:44050-46617 GCF_000699245.1 Pterocles gutturalis
GCATTACAAATTGAATGTCTGCTTTTGGAGATAGAAAGAATCCCTTGTAAACAAAGATCAGTAATATATTACAGATAATACACTACGACTTGCCACAGAACAGCAACACCACAAAATATGCTCTTCTTTTAAAGATCTTAATGCTTCTTTTGCTATGATCTTCTTCCCAAGCAGAATTTCCAAAGAGGGTTTGAGATATGTTTGTATAACAGCCGTATGTTCACGATACACTTAGGAGAATTCAACAAACTCATCTGTCCAGGAAACATTTTGTCTATTTCCTATCAAAGACATAAATTCCTGACAAAGCTCAAGTTAACACCAACATCATCAACAACAAAAACACTAACATAAAAAGCCAGTAAGGATAAAAATATATTTGAAAAAAACCCAGTGTTTTAAACAAGATTTTAGGAAGTTAAAGTAACTAAAGAAGCAGGAACTAAAATAACCAATCTAGGGAATATAATCTATTACTGTAGTTATGCAAACAATTACATATTTGTAAATTGAGTTACACATCTTTGCAGGTGTCTGCACAAAGCGGATTATTTCAGGCAGTCAAAATTGCACAATACTGCAAGCACTTAAACAGATGCTGAAAAAGTCAATTTTTCATGCTTACTCAGTAGCTTGGCAACACCCACAAGAATGTAAGAAGTACTTCTATTTCAGGAGCTATATGATTTTATGTCGTAATTCCTTGAATTCAACATTAATTGCAGCATCTATCCTCCATTTTCTCTCTGGCTCCTAGTTCGAATTGCCTGACTCTCTTAGCTGCTTCAGAGTTGGACATGCTGGAGAAGTGTATATGGAGAAGGGAGAGAATTCTCCTACTCCTCTTTCACTAAAAAAAAGAATCAAGCTCTCAGTAACTAGGTGACAAGGTATAGGCAGGTATTTACCCTTACCTTTCCAGATGAGAAAGAATGGAAGTCCGTCCTGAGAGCCCATAACTCAGATTGCCATTCCTCAGGTTCAGGCTGATTGCCCAAGATTTGCAGTGCCATCTTTTGCATAAAGGAGAAGTTCTGCAAACTTTTTTTTTCAAATGCTAGGGAAGGGAGAGCCCCTTAAGGACAAAACTTAACTACCAGAGTTATCAGTAAAAGAGTATTTAAAGAAGTTCAGGAAGTTGTTTGAATCTACTTTTTGGAAAATATTCTGTGCCTACATATCTAAACAAATCACAACAAACTGCTTTGGCATCAGGATTCTTTTCAAGAAATGTTTTGAGAATAATCTCGGTATTTCTTTTAAGTCAAATTAACTTATATTCATCTTATTGTTACCTTTTATGTCTAACGCTTTCCTTCAATTTGAAGAATGTAAAAAATTCCTAAGATGTTAATTGCTGTTAATGACTATTAAAAACATTCAGCCTAACCAGTCACCTAATTTTACAAAAAATACTTCTTTCATATTAATTTCAATAGGAAGCTCTGTTCTTGTACAAAGATATGACCATTGTTTCCTTAATTCACTTATCACCTTCAAC
Organism: Pterocles gutturalis; assembly: GCF_000699245.1. Taxonomy (NCBI): domain Eukaryota; kingdom Metazoa; phylum Chordata; class Aves; order Pterocliformes; family Pteroclidae; genus Pterocles; species Pterocles gutturalis. The sequence goes on from NW_010144524.1 coordinate 45,552, forward strand.
CTTACAGCACCTAAAACTGATCACAAAGATGAAACACAAGGTACATCAGCATTCTCATAACACCTACATCCTCCTCTGCTTAGGCCACTGAGACAAGCTTTACAAGCTGCTTTGTCAGCTTCTGGTTTACAGAATTTTGACCTAATAGTGAAAGCAAGAACCACATTGAGTGTCATTTAACTCAAAAGCCAAGTTAGGACCTATGAATTATAACAGCTACTCTATTTCCATTTAACAATGGAATGACAAAACAGAGGAGTAAGGGAATCTTCTTTTTAGAACAATTTATTATGAGAACAGTTTTCCACAGAAGTAATATTTATAGTATTATTCATTACCACGTTGGTGAGAAATATCGAGTAAAAGATAACAGAAACACTGCAATGATGTGGAGGAGCTATGATGACACATACAGCTGAACAAAGAAATCCATATGGGCAACAGAAACTATAGATATTATAGCATGAGAATGTGTTATCAAGCAGAAGAGAAGCAGAATACTTATCGGAGAATCTTATTTCAGTGAAGCTCTCTGTCCCTGTCAGTGTCCCAAAAAGAGCAGGCACACAGGGGACAGTACGTAACCAGGGTCCTAGAACTAATGACTACCTTTAAACAGCTGTAAAGTGTGTACATGTTTCAAACCTTACTCTTCCTGAAATTGAGGTAATTCTTCAAACATGTTGCTTATGTAGCCAGGCTTTCATAGCATGAATGGTGGTGAGTACTGCTAGTCAGATATAAATCTTTCTATCCATTTACTGAGTTGGCCAGTTGTTTAGCTTTTTCTGTGCTTAAAAAGAATTTGAGGATTATATGGTCTTTGTTTTTTAATACAGGCAAGAATTCAGTCATAGGGAAAAAGATTTCTTACAATTTCAACTATATGAACTATGTACATATTAATGAATTTTAAAGCCAGAAGTAATCATTGCCATCCAATCTCCCCTTTTATCAACAGTTCACCTACTAATGTCAGCCTGCAGCCCAGACGTTCTGCTTAGCTGCAGTGTCTTCCTAGTCTCCGTCTCAAATCACTGTAATCATAGAATCACAGAATCATTAA
>NW_010144525.1:0-2145 GCF_000699245.1 Pterocles gutturalis
GCGGCGTGGTGCGCACCGCAGCCCCCCACCGCCCTCCTGCCGGGGAGAGGGAAGAGGAGGGGTGGCTCGGATCCAGAGCTCTGTTCTTTGTAAATACAAACAAATAAAAAGCAGTATTGCACTTTTGAGAGAAAACGCTCAGTGGGAACGCGAAGGACCCCAACCACTGTTCGGTCCCCGGCAGTGCTGTCTGCTGCGGCGTCCCCGGCCACCGCGGGAGGGAAAAGATCCCTGGGCCTGTGACGGCAGCAGACAGGAGACCGGCTCCTCTGGCCAGCCGGGCTGGGAGCTGTCGTTGAGCGGTCAGATCCAGTGCCATCTTCCTGAGCGATGCGCTGCCACCGATGGTACGTCCGGATGGTGCCGAGCCGCAGGAGCAGGATCTGCGCAGGGTGATGAGGGAGGAGCGGTGGCTCGCGGATGCTGTCCCGTGGGCAGTCAACAGGAAGCTGCACATTTTGGTCAAGGTTTTGCCTTTTTTATATTTGGTGCCAAAATCCACAGGAGTCTTCCTATGAGGAAGGTGGGAGCAGATAGCGGCAGGGACAGGAGACAGGTCCGGACGGCAACGCCAGCGGTGCGGCAGCGGTAGCTCACGGGTTGGGGGATCATGATATTCCCCTCTCCGGTCAGGAAGAAACTTCCTTCTCACCTCGGGTGGGTTTCCAGTGCTGGGTTGGTGTTGATGCCAACCCTGAGGGCTGGGACCAGCCCCTTTTTTTGGTGGTGGTGGGTTTATTTTTTTCCATGGAGTTTTTGTACACAACACGCTCTATTTGGGTTCCCTTTTGTGGAACTTGCGTTTGAGGCGCAGCACTTGCTTTAAACCAAATGTTCTGAGGAAGCGGAGGAGGATCCTGTTTGTTAGGACTATGCAGACTTTTCTAAAAGTGCAATAAAAGCATTTGTTCTATGTTAGAATGAAACAGCTCCCTCCGTGTGTTTATTTCGCTCCCGTGTTACGCCTTAAGATTCCTCCTGGCTTCAATATGAAGAAGCAGAAAAAAAAAAAAATGTTGGCAAAATAACACAGAAATTTCTGCAGCTGGATGAAGCTCCCGGACAGGCAGAGCCACGAACTCAGCGTGGGTCTCTTCCTGCAGCCAGAATCTCTATTTCCCATCTTGATCGGGGAATTGAGACATTTGATTATCTATTGAGCTGCTAACGCATCCCTGTGCTCTGTCAGCGCCCTTCTACCTGCTGCTGCTGGCTCTGACCAAACACGGATTTCTTGTCGGAAGAGGGGGGCACGCACACCCAGGCGAGGGTTTTTTCCAACAGATTAGACAGATGTTTGTAGGACTTGTTCTTGGAATAAAATTCATTGTAATTAGCAGAGCCGCCTTCGCATGGAAATTGCCAGCACGGTGCCGCCGTGCTGCCGGTGCACGTTTCCCCGTCGGTTGGGAATAAAGGGCTCCCGTGGGGGAATCTTGCGTTCTCCCCGTTATTTTACGACACACTGTTATCTGCAGAGCCTCGCACTGCCCGTGCCAGAGCAGCGAGCCGTGCCTCGTCCAGGTAACACTGCTGCCTGGCCAAGCTGCCGCCTTCCCAGCTTTTCCCCCATTGTTGCGACAGGGAGCAGGAGGAAGAGACTCTGAGTGATTTCTCGGGTGTTTTGAGGGCAGGGAATGAAAACGTCCACAGCGGAGACCTGAGAGCAGGTGGGTGCCAGGGCAGCGGCGGTGTTTGGACGGGGCTGGAAGGGAAGAGCATCCCAAAGCTTTCCGGGCTGGTCGGACGCCCCATGCGCAGCTCACAGCGGGCGCAGGGTTTGGACGCACGCAGCCAGCCAAGAACAGCCTGCCTGGCCCTTCCGCCTCGCTCGCGAAGGCCGGAGCCTCTCCCCTCCGCGCTCTGCCCGACCGGAACGCCGGGATCATCCCTGCTCCGTCCTCTCCCCCAGCGGAGCAAAGGGCAGGTTCCAACAGGGGAGCGCTGGGGGAAAGCGGACTTTGCTTCCCCAGGAATGCTGCTGGCGGCCGGGGGCTTCCCAGGGCTCCGGTCTGTGGGGATTAAACCTGCGCCAAGCTCGGCCGTGAGCCGGGGGCTGTTGTTAACTGCGCCATGGCACCACTGTGGCATCTGTTAGACTCGGGGCGTGAATCCCAGGCGATGCTCGGCGCTGCTGGTCATGCC
>NW_010144526.1:0-9796 GCF_000699245.1 Pterocles gutturalis
AGTCAAACCAACCATTAATATTTCCACAACCTGTGGGTGGAGAAAGTGGCATGTAGTATCTTCTTAGGAACACTTCTTGTGGACAGCAAGGTTGCCATACAGCATCAGGATCAGTTGCACGCATGGCAATTTTTTTCAGTGACAGTGTAAGAACCTTAGGGAGCCGAACCTTTGCTCAGTCCCATAGTTTCAAACCTTCAGTCCTTGCTGACACCCTGAGGAAAATTCCTTGGGGCAGACCCTAGATGTATTGTGTTTCACCTAGCACATTCGTGTGCTGATGAAGGGGCTTTGAGATGGAGGTAATCCAATATCCTTTCTGTAAATGAGGAAAGACTCTAAGAGACTTGCACACAATTGCCTCAAGAGGCAGGACAGGACACAGATATCTGTTCTTGGTTTTCTTACAGCTTCTTCATCAGTCCACAACAGGTCCAAAGAGGAGTTACGTGCTCACAGAAACACAGAATCACAGAATGTTAGAGATTGGAAGGGACCTCGAAAGATCATCTAGTCCAATCCCCCTGCCGGAGCAGGAACACCTAGATCAGATCACACAGGAACGCATCCAGGCGGGCTTTGAATGTCTCCAGAGAAGGAGACTCCACAACCTCTCCGGGCAGCCTGGTCCAGTGCTCTCTCACCCTCACCATGAAGAAGTTTTTTCTCATATTCAAGTGGAACCTCCTATGTTCCAGCTTGAACCCACTGCCCCTTGTCCTAACACTGGATGTCGCAGAGAAGAGCCTGGCTCCATCCTCCTGACACTCACCCTTTACATACTTATAAACGTTAATTAGGTCACCCCGCATGGTCAGGTCCAAAAGTACATCTGATGGGTGAGCCTGGTTTACTGTTTCATTTCCACCATCAGAAGCTTGGCATTTTGCTGAGATCAGCAAAGAGATTTCAAGAAAAAGTTTTGTCTTATGCTTCCCAGATGGGAGAACAGCAGCCATGCCTTAAAGCACAGGATTTTAGAGCAAAGCACCTATTTCACATGAAGAAGCCTTACATATATATACATATGAGGACAGCAGCTGTATTAATTTTATTAATGGTAATACTTTCTGCAGGAACATATTGTCTGAGAAGGTAAAAAAAAATGGAAATCTACTTTTATTTCTAGATGGCTTACTCTTTGCTTAAAATGTGCTTACTTCAGAAGAGTTCTTTTAATTAATAACTCCAGAGGGAAAGGCAATTTTCCCTCCATCACAGTTCACAGCTTTTTTTTCATCTGCCTATTGTACACAGCTTCTAGCTATTTTCTCCCAGTAGACTGTCTTGCTCTGGACATCAGTTACTTTGCCTTGGAATAAAAGTTGTTTTCTATTAATCAGCTTTTTAGTTCTTGCTAATATTTTACTCTGCTGACATTAACTGAAACATTATTGGCAGCGCAGGGGGTGGCACGTGCCGATAGTGCGCGGGCCAGGGAGTTTCGCCGGGTGCTGTAAACAGCGGCACGTTGGAGCTGGGCAGCGGCGGGTGCAGCCGTGCGCAGGGACAGCCAGAGCTGACGTGCGTCCCCAGCAAGCAGGACCTGCTGGAGTGGTGTGAAGCCGAAGCCCTTACATGGTGTGGGTTGACGGTTGGACTTGATGATCCTTGAGGTCTTTTCCAACCTTAAAGATTCTACGATTATTGTCCAGTAACAAGGTATTGCCACACTTCACTGCATTGTGGCATTACTACTGCTGTTGATTCACTTAATGCCCTAATCATCACCATCTTTCTATGTTGATATTTTCTGTATTTTGGTGTACTGACTCTTACATAGCTGATTGCAAAGACCACCAACTAAAAATTCTTGCAGCTGCATAAGTTATCAGAGGATGCATGTTTACTGTAAAGTCTCACATGTAGTAGATCTTTGGCTGGCCAGAGTTCAACACTGTTTGAAGGGCACATAGCAGCTTGTGAAAGAGAAATTGGTATGTCCTGATAGCACAAGAGGTGCTTCACAAGCACAAAAAATGGAACAGAGGTAAATCTGAAAGGTCAAGAAAAAAATTCCAAAGTATTAACTTTTGAAACAAAAATTTATAGATTCTGAAAATACAAAAGCCATTTGCCCAGGTCCTGGAAACCTTTATTTTGCGCACATTGTCACTCATACAAGGAAATGGACAGTTTTTTAAAGAAAAAATCTGTGTTTTTTTCCATGTTTAGGCTTCTCCTGGGACCTTACATAGTGTTAATAAAATCTGCTATTCTAGAGATAACATCAAAAATGCATATATGCTCCAAAATGCAAGAAGTTTATATTCACTAAACCAAGAGTCACCACCTTAGATAAAATCTGCATGCATGAAAGAAAAAAGTTTCTCATTTGCATGAAATTACCCAACACTATAACTCAGTTTAGGCCTGCTGAATCTTTGGTGTATCAAAATTAATTATATACTTCAGAGCAATTTTTGCATGAGCCAGTGACTTTTCTCCTTCACAGACATATTTAAACATTCAGATGCACTGAATACATTATTAAACGTGCTGGGGAGTATATTAAAAATGGACTGCTGCTGAACATTTGTTTGTTTTACATAGTGATTCCCTTTCTGACTCTTGCTAATGATCATTGCTATTACTTCAGTCTAAATCACTTAATCACCTGATTGCAGGGAGGGAGGGAAGGAAAAAGAAAGACAGAAGAAGAAATCTCACCAGGTTGAGCAATGCCTTTGGTCAATACAGAATGGGGACTTGCACAGCAGTCAGCCGCCACCTTGGGTCACTGCTCTGAGACGGTACCACTGCCCTCAGGGGGCTGCAAAAAGCCACAATCCTGCTGCTTGCTCTGCCTGTGTCAGCACACCAGGAACCCAAATGTTACGTTGCTACTGAGAGGTGCTCAAAGCATACGCAAAGCGCTGGCATGAGATGTCTCCGTTGTAGTTTTACACTGTCTGTCAGCAAAACTCAGCACCGCTCGCTCACCTTTCCCCTCCCCTCTTCCAGGATGGGGGAGACAATTAAAGGGGTTAAGGGAAAAGAGACTCATGGGCTTGAGAAGAACAATTTAATAACTAAGCTACAATAATATTGGAAATAATAATAATGATGTTAATAATAGTAATACATACAAACAGACAAATGAGTGATACACAGTGATACTACTCACCACCTGACGACCAAGGCTCAGCCTGTTCCCTGCTAATGGTCTCAAAGCAGGGAGAGTCCCAAAACTACAATCCCAGAACACAGATAAGAGCCCGAGTGTCTGAGAGACCTAAACAATCCTGAGAGAGGGGCAGCCCAGAGGGAGACAACCCGGAGAAAGAAAGAGAACTTCTGAACAGAGCCTCACCTCTATACTGGGCATGACGTGCATGATATGGAATAGACCATTGGCCAGTCTGGGTCTCAGTCCTAAACCTGAGGTTGAATCCCAGGCTAGTCACTGGGGCTAGCCCCTGCAGACACGGGCACAGTAGAGAAGCTGGAAAGTCCTTGACTGCCCTGGCAGCAACTATAACCATCAGTATGTGATCAGCCTTCTCCTCTCAAATTCAAACAGAGCCTCACACTCGCTACTGTGAAGAAAGTTAACTCTGTCTCAGCTGAAACCAGGACATTTTCCTATCCTACAGCAGCAGCTCTTCCCTGTCCTTTATTTTGAAATGTAGCAGGCTGAGTTCTGTTCAACAGCTGACTTTTGCTCTGCAATATTTTGTTTTTATGATAAAAGATCTTCAAGGTCAATAAAAATGGGTAAAAAGGTTTAAATTGTTTAAAATATGAATTTTAAAATAAAACAGACAAGTAAGCAAGACACTTCTCACAGCTTTGTCTTAGTGGTGTGTAGACACTTTTTGGTTTGACACTTGCAGGCTGACAGCATCTGTGCCACATTTTCTTCTGCAAGTAGCAAGAGGGGAGGTTGGAATTAACATGTGTTTAGGTCTTCTTTTAAGCTAGCTTTATATAGTACAAGCCCCACTTTGTTTTTCTTATACAGCAATAAGTACTGTACAAAGTCTCTGGCTAACATTCTACATCTGGGACATCTGGCATGCAACACAAACCACCTGTTTGTTCTGATGATGGCAAAATCAAGCTCCTGACCCCAGTTATCAAGGAAATGTAGGTAGGCTTCAGATGAAGTAGCAGTGGCATAGAATATAACCTCTACCTGCAGCTGCTAAAGCACAGAGTAACTGCAGAAGTTGAAGCTGCGGTTCAGAAACAAAGTTTTCCTTTGAGGTCTGGATATCTTTCCAAGCAGTGAGATGACCATAAAAAGCTGCAGAAATGAATGTAAACGTGATGCCTAGACAACTGATTAACTTGTTCACCAGACGTTTCCTGAATGCCATGCTAATTAAACCACTGAAAAAGCACCCTGCAAATTGATGCATGTACAGTATGTGGTCTCTTAATTGGCTGTTAAGAAGAATACTGATTAAGAAACAGGAAAACAATTTATTACTACCATGAGCAGCTTCAAGCTTCAGACAGCTTCAGTGTAGACTCCAACTATTTATTTACAATCTATTACAGCAAACTTCCACAAGAAGGGGCCAGAAAAAAAAAAAAACCCAAACCATGCTGTAAAGCAGCTTTTGTGCCAACACTGACAAACACCTTCGCATTTCCCACTTCTGAAGTTAAGTGCTGGGGCATGTCAGGGCAGACCAAGAAACATTCTGAGGAGGCAGAACTTTATCAGGCTGCTTTGCTTTCCTAATTTTAGGAACCAACTGGAGGACATCAGAGGACAAAACGCTACTTCAGATCACTGAGGTTGTGAGACACTGAAACTGGAAAGAAAAACCTTCAGTGACTGCATCCAGAGAGAATAATTCAGGTCTGTAGGCAGAATTCCCCATTGCCTTGCTGCTTGTGACTTCGTACCAGTATGCTACATGCAATGCGGTCAGAATGACAACCTCTTTCACCTGCTTTTTGCAAACATAAATTAAGAGCAGACTGAAAAAGCAGTGGTCATTAGCGTGCTACACACTTACTCCCAGTGCAACATAAATTGTACCGTTGTTGACAGAAACAAAGGAGTATTCTGATATACGCTTGCATCAATGGGATGTTTCTCTGTCAGATCTTTTGGTATATTTCTATCTCTGTCATTCTGTCAGTTGCATAAATCTATTCTCACAGTAATTAAGATCAGATCCTTGCTTTGCACTCTGTAGGTTGCATCACACAACGCTTTGCACATTTTTATCCAGACTGCTCAAGGGCACAGATCAAGAGAGTTAGAAAAATGCAGCTTGTGGTCAAGTAATCAGGACAATGCTAGCAAGAAACCTGTCACTCATCAGAGGAGCAAAATGCAGCCTGATTTTTCCAGGCCTTATTGTAAGAAGTAATTGCTGTTCTAGCATTTAATGCAAAAACAGTTGTCTTTTCTGGCGGCTAATCCCTGGCAGATGGAGACACAAGTTTGCAGCTTAGTGCATTAGTGATTCTTTATTGTGTTGGTTGTGTGGTAATACCAAATGCAGAGCAAACGCATTACACACCAGCAGGACAGAACCAATGAATAACAAAGCAGTCCGATAAAGCCCCACAGACACCATTTTCTTTCATTAGACATATACATTCTTGTTAGGGCTTCTGCTCCAGACTTTACCCCACTGACTGTAGCAAGTCTTTCTCACTGCCTCCCTCTCACGTGGTCAGATATTTTCGTTAATATTGCAGAACATGATAGCTGCCAGACCTCTCCCTTTCTGGAAGAGGCAGATCCAGTGATGAGTAGGTTTAAAAGTTATTAACACTCCATCGCTCTTCAGAGCTGATTAGACAGTTCGTGCACACGAAGAAACCCTATTCTATTAAGAAATTAAGCCAAAGTACTTATTTCACAGTTTGGTGGAGGCTTTTTTCCTAGCACTATGTTCCAGACCAGGAAAACTGGTCTTCTTTAGCCTCATAATTTGCTCCCACAACAAAGGGTATCTTTAAAAACCAAGCATGCTTGTTGGTCATGTCTGCTGGTAGCTAGCACCCAGCCCTGAAGGCGCAGGGAAGGGGCTATTCCCGGCAGGGACATTCCAGGCTGCTCCACAGCTAAGTGTGCTCTTGCCTTCGGAACAGAATATAGACAAGGCATTAAGAATTAAGAGATAAAATAAATCTGAGTTACATGCCTCCATGTGTCCCCTAGAGTTCCACAAATTCATCTTTAAGTAATGTTTTTTTCTTGAGATTATTCCAGATTTGTGAGTTTAAGCAGATCATGCAAGAGAATTAGTAAACCTACAGATAAAAACCTTTAAAAATAAGCCCTGAAAACACTGCTGCCAAGTGACCTCATAAAATCAGAAGAGGTAAAATCCTTTGTGTTGTTTCTAGAAAAGACTGAGTTTCATGAAAGAATAAATACCAGAACAGGTTTGAACACAGTTCCTCTTCCACTGATTGCACATTTTCACAGACAAGCAGCAGGAAGCCAAAGTCAGGAACAACTCTGTGGTCAAACCGCAATCTCCTCCATCAGGGTCCATTGTGCTTTAAGGACACCACCTTGTATCCAATGCGTGAAAAAGCATATTTTGGAAAGAGGCAGCAGCTCCCTTCACAACTCAGCCTTCCTGTTAGCAGTTGAATGAGTACATCTGCTTGTCTCTGTGACTTGTGCCAATAATTATTGATCTCTTGTCACTCTGCTATTGATGGTGCTGCTGTGTCAGGTTTTGCTGGAAGGGGGGAGCTACTAGTATGTCTTGCTTGGCCAGTCTTCTCTTTTCTTGTTTTAATAAATTCCACGATCCCTTTGAGTGCCCAAAGCATTTTTCAAAAAACTTCATTCAGTAACAGAAAGCTCAACCAGGAAAGTCCTACCGTGGTGGGCAGGACACATGATGCTCAGCCCACAACGATTCCTGGGAGCAGAAGCGCAAGTAAACACAGCTTCACATCCACACAGTCTCCCTGCTCCAGCTCTGACAGAGTGGTGGAAAGAAGAAAATTTTCAAAGTTCACAGCTATCTGCCCAGAGTAGATGATCAGGTGAGTTTGTTAGCAGGAATACACAAACGTGGGAAACAAGACCACCAGCTGCTGGCTCCTCTGTGCCTTAGACTCTCATTGCACGCTGCCAAAAGGTGACAGTCCTCTGACTCTAGCAAGGAAAGAGGAGGATCATGCTCTGTGCACAGCAACATTGGCTTCAAAGTAAAGCAAGAGTCCAACCTTGCGCTAAACTGACAAGCTGTGGTTCAGCCGGATTGGTGCCAGCTAAGGAGGAGCTTACCTCCCCCTGTCTCTGCTCCACCAGCTGTCACGGCAGCACATCCTCCAGGGACAATGGCACCAGCTTGGCACTGCACCGGCGGCACACCCATAGCCGCTGAGCCGCCTACTGGCCACGGGTATCAGTCTGTGACGCTGAACAACGACTCTGGGGCCCTCTGCATTGTGCGATAGCTCCTCCTTGCAGGGATGTGCATATAAATACAGTGGTGTTTTTTTTTTATTTCAAGGTGGAGGAATGTATGTATGTATGTATCTACCTATCTATCTACCTATCTATCTGTCTGCTGTCTGTTACCTATCTATATTTTTCTCTCTGTGTCAGTAGCAGTACAGAGTCTATATTCTCCTAGGCCAGATGATAACAATTTTAGCGAAATTCCCTATTCCTGTTGACGATGCAAATGTTCTCTAAAAAATCTGAGTATGGGCTACGGGCTGCTCCTGTGATAGTGCTTCAGAGGCTCTCACCAATGATGCTGCTCTGCCAGTGGTGCTCCCATAGAAAAAAAACTACTGCCTCGTCCATTCCCAGCCCCATCCTTAGCCTTGGACTGATGCTGTTTGCTTCTCTCCTGCCCTCTTCACGCACCAGCACTCCCACATCAGCACCAGACTGCACAGCTTAGGTGCTTTCTAGAAAGAGGCAAGATGACAAAATGCCCATCTTCAAGGTGTGACTGGAGATGATGGAGAGTACCAGAGTGATCTTTTAACTTGGTGGCTTTGCCAGAGATAGCAGAACAGGTCAAGCAAAATAGGAAAAAAGTTGAGTTTATGGAGCAGGGCTATGTATTTCTTACACCCATAATCTGGTTTGTCTGCAGCAGTGTCTGTAGGCACCCTTATTTTTATAATCCTGCTTAACCACAGAACCGGTTTTATACCTCCACTGCTGCCATTCTCCAAAATATGACGCACAGCTATTGTTAGGTTTTGTTCAGTCTTACTGTTATGTGCCAACAAGAGTAGTTAGGATGCTACATTAGGTCTTGAGAGAGGAAGAGGCAGGCCAACAAGGTAAAGGAAAAAATGTGCATGTACAGCTCAGAAAGCCACGAATGCCTCAGACAGGAACTGCACTTACCCTGCCAGAATGTTTCATAACCTGGTCTTAAGCAGGTTTTCTGCACATCAGCGGCTTGTTGATTTCTCCACCACAGTTTTACCTTCACTCACGAGGTTACCATGGAAACTTCTGTGCCTGAGAAACTGGGAAGACCCAGCTGTAGGACTGGAGAATATATAAATCAGTAAGCATGGAAGTAAATCAGAAGCAAGCAAGGGATTCGAATGTGCACCTTTTCATTGAAGCCACATCTGAATGTGTTACAGAGGACAAGGTGCCTTATCCTAGCAGAAGCCATGAATTCCAGAAGCAGGGCACAGGCTAGTTAAGAAGATGTTGAACTAAAATCTAAAGAGCACAAGGAAGACATAATCTTCTTGCATGAAAATGTTTATTAACATCACCCTAGAGTCTGATAAACACTCAGCTTTCCCCAACTTGTCCCAGGCAATATGTTTGGCTTTCCTAGCCTTGAGACCACAATCAACTTCCTGCCTTTCCCAGTAGCCTAAATTAGTTTTAACCAGTATCTCATAAGGGAATAACTCTCCTGTATCTTCCTCCTTCCCACACTGCTCTTGTCCTTCCTTCTTCCATCTCTACTTCACACAGTACAATAAATCAGAATCTGATTTGCTGGGTTGATCTAATATGTGCACTTAGGGATGCACTATGTGGCAGCATTTTTTACTTTTTTTTTAAAGTGAGAGACACACTGCTGTCATTCTCCAGAATATGCCACAGAGCTATTCAGTTAGCTTATGCTCAGTTTTATTGTTATGTCCCAAAAATGTAGTTAGGATGCTACGCTAAATCTGGAGAGAGGAACAGGCAGGCCAACAGGGAAAAGGAAAAAAGGGTGCAAGTACAGCTCTTTATTTCTAAAAGTGAGAGCCACACTGCACACAAAGAAGAGGATTCTACCTCTGGCAACTGCACAACTGTCAGCTAGTAGCAGCAGCACAGAGTAGATCATACGCTATGGGTCAGAGACAAAAGAATGGGAATGAGGTGTTGCAAAAGTGGACTCAGTTGTTTCCCTCCCTTGGCATTTTACCACTACATTTAACATCAAAAAAATTTAGTGTGTCCATTTAATAAATATGGTGGAATACTTTACATGGTCATCTTGATTAAGTCACTTATGTTCCTAAAAGAATTAAGATACATAAAGAATTAAGCTACTTGCTTAGGAGAGCACCTTCTTGTCTTCTCTCTCTTCTACATACCTGACTGTCAGCTGCAGCACCTATGGCAATCCTTCTGCTGGCTGGCAGTTGCATGCTCACACCATCAGCTGTATGAAGTAAATCTTGGGAGTAAACTGAGGACCGTGCTCCTTCTTTCCTGAGAACTCAAACCAAACCGCTAAATGAATGGTCGACACTTCTCAGTGACCTTTGGGGGCAGGGGGAGCACAGTTTCAGTCTAATGCTCCCTACTTAAAACACACACTTTTTTTGTCAAGGTGTGGTGTGTTAGCCCTTGGCTCGCGGCCAAGCCACA
>NW_010144526.1:10089-12961 GCF_000699245.1 Pterocles gutturalis
CACTCGATGACCAAAGGCTCAGCCTGTTGCTGGCTAACGATCCCAGAATTACACTCACGATTCCCGAGACGGGGGTGCACCGCTCCCGAAGGCACTCAGGGAACAGAGATAACAGTCCCAGCGTCCCAGACCGGAGTGGGGGGAAAACGACCACCTGGCCCCAGCTAACGATCCCCAGAACTACAGTCACGATTCCCCCAAATGGGGGGAGGGGAGGGGCATGAGTGCACCGCTCCTGGACGCACTCACGGAACGGAGATAACAGCCCGAGCGTCCCAGACCGGAGTGGGGAAAACGACCACCTGGCCGCAGCTAACGATCCCCCCGGAGAGGGAGGATCCTGAAACTCACGGAACGGAGATAACGATTTGAGCGTCCCAGGCAGTGGAAGGAGCGGGGAAAGGCCTTGGAGAGCGATGCGGAGCCAGGAGAGAGCACCGAAAGCGGAGCCAAGGCAAAAGAGAGCACTCTTCCAGGTGTTCTTACCTATATACTGGGAATGACGTGCATGTTATGGAATATCATTGGCTATTCTAAGTTTCAATTTTAACATAAGGGCAAGTCCTATGCTAGCAACCGGATGGGCCTCTTTACCGGCTGTGCCTCTTTGCTCATCTGCTGACCTTGGCAGCAGAACAAAACATCGGTCTTATCAGCTTCTCCTGAGCCTAAATCCAAAACACAGCCTCTTGATAGCTATTTAGGAAGAAGAGGGAGAGAAAAGAAAAAAAAAATTAACAGAGTTAACTTTAAGTCAACTTTAACCCACGACACAAGGGCAATGCACCATATAACCTTACTTTAAATGATATCTTAGGAGACTGGAACTTAAAATCATACCATTTGCAACTACTCTTTATAGGACACAGCAGACACATCCTGTGCTTAGACCAGCAGAAAGCAGTTATTTCTATTGCTAACTAGGCCCTTTGATCACTTTATTGCCTAACAAGTTGTTATTATTATTTTATCAACTGTCCTTAATCCTTTCCTGTGGTGAAGTTTTATTTTCCCCTACTGTCCTTCTGAAAAGAGAGTCTCTGCCTCTGCAGAAAATATTATTTTCTTGCTCTGAGTTGTTGGTGGTGTCAAGGTTTCATGGAAGTACTGGAGTTTCTGTTAGTCAGGTATTTGCACAGAAAAGCTCCTATTTGACTTCATGTGCAAGTGAGTGAGAAGCAGAAATTTCCACAGAAGACAAAAAGAAAATGGTAGCTGGTAATGTGAGAAAGGCAGCTCACAGGGATTCACATCATCAGGAAAGTCAATTTGGAGCAAATCACTGTGCCAGAAGAGATATGAGACCACGGCTACTTTATGTGCCAGGCACCTGCACTTGCCCAGGCCAATATACAGTGTTTCAGTCACTCCTTCCGAGGGACGACCTAAATTCATAATTATTCTTGGTCTTTTCCCCAAATTTGAAAAGTTTCCATGCTGTTCTCCCCGCCCATCAAAATATATGGTTTGGGTTTTGATACCCATCGAAACATGTTCATCAAGCTGCTTGTATCTAGCCATCAAACTGGAAAGCTAATCTCCCAGATGCAGTTAGAAAAATAAATCTTTTGGAAAAGGGACTTTTAATACCTTTCATTTGGTGCTGTGTGTCAATATGCAGTAACTCCAGACTACAGGCTTTTGCCTTTTGCTCTCAGGACAACAGTACTGACAAAAACTTACTAGGAGATTCAGAGTCCTTTTACTGTGCTGGCTGTTAATAATTGCTAGATACATTTTAAAATGTCCAGGAAAAAAACTTTAGAAAATTCAAGTCAGACAACATATGACTAATTTTCTAACCCAAGTTACCAAGTTACATGTTTCACAGGACATCCGAGTTGCCTGTAGAGAGACAGATCCCTTCTATGCCATGGAACACACACTTTGGATAATTCAGCGGAGATTGTCATGGAAGGAGTTTTATGTTCTTCAGATGCAGAGCTGGAGCACAGTGGGGACCTGGGGATCTTCAACAGGTCCACAGGGAACCCTTTTTTCATGAGCATCAATTTCCACTCATTCCCACAGGTCTTTAATCAGCAAAACACTCACCATTAAAGCAACAGTTTTGAAACTGTGGTGAAAGGCAGCTTTCACTCTTATGAAAGGTGATCCAGCCTCATTGTCAGCTGCTTCCCAAAGAGTCTTCAGCTCAGTTGTAGTCTGAGCAGACCTTCTCTCCTCAGAATTTTTGCTTGTAATCATATCCATATGATCAAACCTGAATTTTTCATAGGAAACGCTATTTCAGCCCCTCACGTCAGCTGTTTTAAGTAAACTTTCTTTTTCCAGATTCATTTACACTTCAGCTGTCAAGGCTGTTGCTTCCAATTTTCAAGACTGTTACCTTTTCTTTTTATATTATTGACCTACCCTTGGGTGGCTGAAACTGCCCTTGGGGCTGACAGCTGACCTGGGCAGCAACCTGGCTCTTGGCAGTGGGATGAGATTAAAAACAGGGGAATCATTTTATTAAACATTCATCCCTTCCTCTGTCCCTTACACCCTTCGCCCTCTTCCATCCCATCTGCCTCCCTCCCTCCATTTCTCCTTTTCTCTTTCTCTCTTTCTCTTCTCTTCTCTTCTCTTTCTCTTTATCCTCTTTCTTGTTCTCTTTCTCTTCCTTCCTTCCTTGTCTACCTTCAACTCTCCTTCTCTCTCTCTCTTTTCTGCAGAACCCCAGCCATGCCTTTAGCCCATATCACAAGTCAGTCCCTGTGCAAATTTTGCCAATGACACGATTTTTTTTTTCATCCCTCCTAACAAGATGTATATTCTTCATAGCACATCATATGTCTCTATACGCCTATATAGACGACCCCATGTGCCTGTGACAGAGACAGAGAAGCCAAGCGCAGTCCATGGGGTG
>NW_010144527.1:0-1382 GCF_000699245.1 Pterocles gutturalis
ACGCGTGCAGGGGTCACCCCCGTGCTGTGTACACACACGGGTCACCCCAGTCCTTGCAGGCGTGGTCTGTGCATGCTGTGCACGCACACAGCCTTGCACACATGCAGGGGTCACCCCCGTGCTGTGCATGCACCCAGGGTCACCCTGCGCACTGCATGCGTGCAGGGGTCACTGCCATGCTGTGCACACACACAGATCACCCTGGTCCTTGCAGGCGTGCAGGGGTCTGTGCATGCTGTGCACACACATGGCCTTGCACAAATGTAGGTGTCACCCCCTGTGCCCTGCACACACATGGGGGTCACCCTGTGCAATGCATTGCACATGTGCAGGGGTCACCCCTGTGCTGTGCACACACACGTGGGTCACCCCGGTCCTTGCAGGCATGCAGGGGTCTCTGCATGCTGTGCATGCACACAGCCTTGCACATGTGCAAGGCTCACCCCCCCTGTGCCCTGCCTGCACATGGGGGTCACCCTGTGCATTGCACCTGTGCAAACATCACTGCATGCTGTGCACACACACAGCCTTGCACACGTGCAGGGGTCACCCCCTGTGCCCTGCACACACACAGGGGTCACCCAGTGCCTTGCAGATGTGCAGGGCTTTGCTCCACACCATGTATGTGCACAGGGGCTCACCCGGCACACGTGCAAGCATCCCCTCCGTGCTCTGCATGCCCATGAAGGCCAACCTGTGCATTACACCCACGCACGTGTCTCTGTACGCACACACAGCGGTCACCCTGCACATTGCACGTCTGCAGGGGTCACCCGTGCCGTGCACGCACATGGGGACCACCCCACACCTTGCACACGTGCAGGGGTCACCCCTGTGCTATGCCTGCACCTGGGGGTCACCCAGTCCCTTGTACACTTGCAGGGGGTTGCTCCACACCATGCACGTGCACCGAGGTCACCCCGTGCATTGCACCCATGCAGATGTGCACGCACACAGGGCTCACCAGCTGCCTTGCACACTTGCAGGGGGTTTGCCCTGCACCATGCAAGCACACAGCCTTGCACACGTGCAAAGCTCGCTGCACGCTGTGCACGCACACAAGGGTCACCCTGTGCCTTGCACGCTTGCAGGGGTCACTGCATCCTCCGCACACCCATGGGGGTCACCCTGTGCATTGCACACGTGCAGGGGGCTGCCACCCACCATGCACACACCCCCCACACCTTGCACACGTGCAGCAGCCACCCCCCCGTGCATGCACCCAGTGTCACCCAGCACACACGCAGCACCCCAGCAGCCTTGCATCACACCCAGCATCCTTGCATCACCCCAGCACCCTTGCAGCACCTTTGCAGCACCCCAGAAGCCTTGCATCACCCCCGACACCCTTGCAGCACCCCCAGCACCCTTGCAGCACCCCT
>NW_010144528.1:0-26528 GCF_000699245.1 Pterocles gutturalis
CTAAATATTTAAAAGCTAAGTACATAAGGAATAAAAATCAGAACATTTACATTACACAACCTAAAGAAACAAGGACAATAAGCAACTAGATTATGCAATTATAGAATGAATCAGATAGCTGAATCAGAGACCAGGTACCACAAAGGTACCTAAGGTACATGAATGGATGCACCACCACTCTGCGCCCCAAGCCTTTATCAGGATGTGGGCTGTATCTGTATTACAACATCTTGCGTGCTCTGCTTCCCCAGAAAGCATACCAAAGTGTGGGGAACAAAAGGAAGAGAGAGCATGCTCTGACCAGACCACCTCCTTAGACAACCAGGGTATCAGGGGGCTGGCCCACTTCAGACCAACACCAATCTCTGTTCAGACACTGCTACAACTGACTCCAAATGACAGTTTAGACCATTTTGAGGTGGACAGCTCTCTGCAGGTTTCTCCAACAAGAGAGGAAGCCTATGTGATTAAATTTGATCAAGTTTCTAACACTTAGGTATGCAAAATTTGATACACTTTATCTAGTTTTATTAGGGGACTGTCAGGAGTAGCTTAAATTAGTACTTGTCATTCAGTTAGATGTTTGAGCTGTAGATGCCTATAATACATGGATGGGCAACATCAAAAACTGTAGACATAAATAAATTCCTGACTCAGATATAGCTGAATCTATAAGCACTGATGTTCCAACCCTTTCTAACCTTTATAGATATCATGCAAGCATCGAAGAGCATGGACACAAAGTTTCTGTTACAATGTTACAACACAGGACAAGCTATAACCTTAACAAGGCAGCAGTGTGCCCAGGTGGCCAAGAAGGCCAACAGCATCCTGGCCTGCATCAGCAATAGTGTGGCCAGCAGGACTAGGGAAGTGATTGTGCCCCTGTACTCGGCACTGGTGAGGCCACACCTTGAATACTGTGTTCAGTTTGGGGCCCCTCACCACAAGAAGGACATTGAGGTGCTGGAGCAGGTCCAGAGAAGGGCAACAAAGCTGGTGAAGGGTCTGGAGCACAGGTCTTATGAGGAGCAGCTGGGGGAGCTGGGGTTGTTTAGTCTAGAGAAGAGGAGGCTGAGAGGAGACCTCATCACTCTCTACAACTACCTAAAACAAGGTTGTGGGGAGGAGGGTGCTGGCCTCTTCTCTAAAGTAACAAGTGATAGGACAAGAGGAAATGGCCTCAAGTTACACCAGGGGAGGTTTAGGCTGGATATTAGAAAAAATTTCTTCACTGAAAGAGTGATCAGGCATTGGAACAGGCTGCCCAGGGAAGTGGTGGAGTCACCATCCCTGGAGGTGTTCAAGAAACGTGTAGATGTGGTGCTTAGGGACGTGGTTTAGTGAGTTAGGTGGTGTTGGGTTGGACTTGATGATCCTTGAGGTCTTTTCCAACCTTAATGATTCTATGATTCTAAGGCAATGCCAGTTTTTTGCCACTGTGCCTAGTTTAACAGACTTACCAGACGGAGACCAGAGTTTATGCCATCCTCATGCTCAAAATATGGCATTTAATCCAGGCTATAGAGTGTTCCTCTGTAAATAGTAGATTATTGAATACTGATGTTTTCTGATGCAAAGAAAGAGAGACATTGCAAAAGAAAAGCTAGACTTGGAGTTTAGATCAATACCACTTAGAAATTAATCATAACATAAAGAAGCCTGGATTTGGAAAAACATCAGGGCTTTGCTTTTAGTAGTCTTTTGCAACTGGTGAAATTTTTTCACCAGGAGACTATGACTATGCGGAAGTCTTCACCTTTATTTACTTCTTTACCACAATATTAACCACTCTTAATGCAAGGTGTCATAAACAATGAGTAGTAGTCTATGCCAAATAGCTGTAATAAAGACTATTCAATATTGATCTTTATGGATGTTTTGTTTTGTTTTTCCCAACCACCCAAAGCATAAGCAAACCAAAGCATAACCATGAGGACATTTGAAGTGCTACAAAACAGCTGGGCTGCAATGCTCTGTTTTACAGAGAAGCTAAAACAAATACAAAATGCTCCATGTTCTCAGCAGAATCTCTCTGTTGGTCTAACTTGCTTTACATTTAACAAGACAGAAATATTTAAAAGACTGGAAATTTTTAAAGGAAATGCAACTTAAGAGAACAAAACAAATTGTTATAATAACCTCTGTATTGTTTTCTCAGGTACATTTACAAACCAGATATTAAAGGATGTTTGAACATCTTCAAGGAAACAGGAAAATACAAACCTAACACTAACACATACCTACCATCTGCTAACACAGAAATGAAAAGCAATAAAGTCAGAAATAGAGCAGTATTTTACATAAGCTTTTTCATCACAATGTTCAGTCTTTTGTGGCACCAGTAACAGCTCTTCTGTTGTTTATTATTCACTTTTAGTCATTACTAAGAAATCCTCTGTAAAATAAAGGGATTGGAAAAACTATAGTGGAATGCTAAAAGAACTCCATTTCTGATGGACACGTACAAACATACTGGTGCATATCTGCTATTGCTAAACATGTCTGTTCCTAGTCTACCATTAACTGTTAGCAAAAAAAAAAAAAAAAAAAAAAGGTCACATCAAAGCATCTAGGAAAACTAATGGATCTGCCACATCAAAGCATCTACTTACTAGGGTTACTCTTATGCCAAAGAGCAATACTGCAAAGAGCTTCATTTCATCAGCTTTCACAAGTACTACATCCCTGTCTCCATCATACATTCAAGTACTTCTTGTTTTTCCCAATACGGGTTTATGAGACAAGTTTTGGTGCCAGGAAATGTAATAGTATATTACAGAAGAGTGATTTAAGGTACTAATCTGTGATCTGTGAAGTTTTATGATGTAACACCTAAGACACCAAAATGCACGAGGAAGGTAAACAGCTTTGTCACCCAAAGATCCATAGTGCAGCTAAATTACTTACCCAGTGGGACTGTCTCTCCACAAAAAACGAGACAAGCAGCACATCCTCTGGAAAAATATTTGAACTAATTTCCCATTCTGCCAACCTCTCTCTGTTCACATCCTCTCTTAACCTAACCTATTCAGGAAGGAAAGTCTTTCAAAGTAAATTCAAATCTTGTCCTCTGTCATGAGTTAAGAGAAATAAAGTAATGTCATCACAATTTTAAGGGGTGGTACACATATTTAGAGAGGTCAAAGTTTCTTGGAGAAGATCAAAAGCTCTACGCACTGCAAGTATATCAAAATTAGATAAGCTTTCTTACTTTTCCCTCTAAAAAGCAAAAAATCCCTATAGCTACACTGTATAATATGATTAATACTCTTAAACTTATTCCAACACTAAAACAGTGATGATGTTTTGAACTATTATAATTAACACGTATGCCAAGAGAGGAAATTTTTACTTTCATTGCACTGGCTCAAGTTAATACCATAGAAATATTTGAAATAGTCTCAGAATAAAAAGCGGCTAGCTAGTTCTTTTTTCTCTGGTTCTGGGGTTTTGTGGTTTTACTCCAGTTGTGCTTATTATAAGAAACTGATCATTCTTCTTTAGTTCTTATATTGGTGACAAAACTTTCCTATCAAAAGCCATCTTCTCCTATAATTTATAAACATATTTCTATGAATTTTTAACCTTGCAAATTACTATCATACAAAAAAATGAGATAACAATCATCACAATTTGTAGGCAGGTATGTACTTTTAAAAACAAAAATCAGAAAAAGGAAAAATTATTATTATTCCAGTCAAACATTACTAGTTTGTTGCTGTCACTCTGCAAGACTCACAGCAGCTTATCTGTACTGCCTTTAGCATGTACTGCATTTAGACATGCTCAAGTCTAAGTCTGCAGAGCCAGTTGCATCCACATTGCCTGGAGAGACAGAACTTGAAAAGTAGTTATCCTTCCTCCCTTCACGTCTGCTTTCCTTTCTGTGACTGAGATTCCTAGCTAGGAATACCAATACACTTCAGACTGCAGCCACCAGATAGGAAAAATGAAGAATAAGGTCATGATATAGCACAACTGTATAGATGTTGCTGAAGACAACCACATACATCAAATGTGCCTGAAGAAAAGCTGTGGAGTTAGCAGAATCTAATTGGAATGCATAGTTAGTTACTATTCTGCTGCAGAATTACCCTTAATTTTTGGGTATATTTAGTGCATCCTCTCAGGGACACTAAAATACATGCCTCCCAAAGATGTCACTGTTAGAAGAATGCAACATTCTAAACATCGGCATGCTGAGCTGCATACTTTGTTCTCTGTTTTCAGGGTATGACTGCTGAATATGTACAGACATTTCACTTGCAGCTGCTTCCCTTTTCTAATCTCTTTTGCTAAGATTAAATGCTTTTAAAGAAAGCATTCTTGCCCTCATTGGATTAAAAGGTAATGCATCCATTTGGTTTGCTTTACTGGAAATGCTTTGAGGTCCAGAGGTCATAACTGGACAGTACCATGAGGATTTCTACCATACAAGTTATCTTTCATTTCCTTAGGAAGTTTGGAAGGAGAAAGAATGGATGTTCATGAACAAGTTGCAAAGTTTTTTACATCAATTGCATATAACAGAACCATAGAACTGCTTGAATTAAATGTCTAAAAATTGTCAATATTGTACCTGGTATTCAGCTGACCAAAGTCAATGTCAATGTAGCTTAATTGAAGTCAGTGGTCACGCTTTGATTTTCACTGGTTGAAGCTCCATTTCAAAATGCAGTAGAGTATGGGGGGGGGGGATATCCGTAATAGGATAAGTGGTTTACCATAAAAATATCGTAGGTAGCTGCACCTTCTGTGTCTCCAGCAGATCATTTGGCATACTAGTAGGAAGAAGAGCTTTAGGCCAATTCTTTCATAGCAATTTATTTTATAAAAATCTTTCAGTCAGCATGTGGAAACAGTAATTAGGTTAAGTCCATTGCCTAAGAATAATAACAAAAAACCTGAGATAAACATAAAGAGGAATTTCTTAATCGTAGTAAATAAACAGGGAATATAGTGATAGAGCGACTTAAGCATCTCCATAAAGCTCCACAAAGTTATTGTTACGTGTCTCAAGCAAGACCCGCAGCCTCCGGTTGATCCAGATGAAAATCAGCACCTGTTGCTCAGCAGAGAGCCAAAGGACTCCTACCACAGTGATATCAGAGTGCTTTGACCGGTTTAGTCCAAGAAGTCAATTAGACTTCAGTGTGCCTTTGAATTCCATCTACTCAGCAAGTCACTCTCTGAATTCCATCTGCTTACTAAGGATGCTCATCCATAGAGCTTTTGAGAAGGGATCAATATAGATTGGGACCTTTAGATCTTGATCATAATTTTGCATGTAAGTTGTGCCATTGCACATGATGGATCTTTGCACTTAATTACAATAGTTTTTTTCAGATGCTTGCATACCCTGAATCAGAATTAAACTAATAAAATCCATTAAAAATCCAACAGTACAGAGCCACTTTATACAAACTAAAGATCTGGTGGGTAGTGCTAGTGGGAGCTAGGCAAAAAATTGTTGAGCAAGAGAGTTCTAGGCTTCTTGAACATTTGTAACTACTGTACGAGCTTTTCTTTGCAGTTAAGGCTTGTCCTGTTATTTTCAAGTAGGAACTCATAATGGGCATTTTCTTGTCAGCAAATAACCGTCATTATCAGAACCAAATCCTGCTAAACACAGGTACTTTTTTATCCTATCCTTTGTGGATGTTGGTAGCCTAGAAGATCAGAACTCTGGAAGATGACATGGATTTATGCTGTACTAGGCTACACTGTAGTGCAAAAACAAGAAAAAAACCCGAAAACTAACAAATAGCCTCACGATGGAAACATTTGGCATCCACACCATACAGGTACAAAGGCTTTCCAAGATGCAGTACAATAAAAACTCAGAACTTGTGGAGTTTAATAGCTAAATGACATACTAAGATACTACCTGAGCATCTGTCAGCTTCAGAAGTTTAAAGTTTTTAAACAAACTCCTCTTACATAGCACCAACACTCAGATTCCGTATAACACAGGCCTCCCTAAATATATTTGTTTAATGAGATCATTAATAAGATTTGATATAGCCAACAGCAGAAGTACAACATATTTGATCAGAAAAAATATTTAATAGAGAACCTCACAGAGAGCAACAAAAACTACCTTCAGCTCTTAAACATAACCAGAAAAAAATAAAGGGCTGGTGAATATTCTAAAGTTAAAGTGAAAAATATTGCAAACATTATCTACTCAGATAAGAAACAGGTACAAGAACAAAAATAATTTAGGGCTCAATTTAACAAAACACAAACTATTTTGTGTTACTCCAGCAAAATAAAGGGAGCAAGGAGGGGAAGAAAAAGTTCTCAATGCAAACATTTTTTTTAGTGAACCCCTCTTTCTGGTCAATTAACAGATTTTGTCGACTTTGTTTGCAGCTCCTTCTCACAGTGGAAATTAAGAAAAAAATAAAACTAAAAAAAAAAATATTCTCACTGTCAGTCCCCTTTCTCCACATTTGGACTTGCATTAGGTAGACCTAAAGTCAACTTTCAGAAGTTGCTGTAAGCTTGTTACATGCTAAGCAAGAGATGAATCGTGAAAGATCTCTTTGATCTTATTGCCAGGAGACTCACTCTGCTGAACAAAATGTATGTAGGGAGAAAAAAAACAGCCATTATTTTCAAGTGATGAGTCCAGGCAGAAGTACTGTGAATATCTTGGAAAACAGGCAAGACGCATTACAAAACATGGCTGGGGAGTGAGCAGTGAGAAGCTCCTGAACATAAACCTGAAGAAAATACTCCCAGTTATTATTTTTTGCAAACCATCAGGACTTTGCACTTGCCTACATATACAAGCCACCAAAATTTTTGTTCTGGATAAGTTCATCTGTTTTTTGAAGATAAGAATATTTTTTTCTCTAAAAAGGTAAAAATTAGTCTGCTTTCAAAAGACAGCGCTGATTTTTTTTCTCCTTCTGCTCTTACATGCTTTGCAATTCTACAAAGAAAATGCTTCTGTAAAAAAAACAAAAACAAAACCAAAAACACAGTCATGATAGAAGAGGGAAGAAATATATATTTGCCACCAAAAATATATTTCTAACAGACATGTACTTCACCTAAGATATGTTTTTGATGTTAAAATATTCTAGCAATCTTTGAATAATGAAAGAATAGTGGAATTGGAAGCACTTGAAAGTCTCCATTAACCTATTTTGATTTCAGGCTGACTGGACCTTAATGTTTTTCAGTTTGGTAAGTCAACACAAAGCATAATATACATTTGTTCCATTGTTGAGCAATACATTCAAAAATAGAACCACATTTCAAATGTTTTATGCACGTACAAGGCCAAGGAAATTCCCACAGAACAGTACCAATGTTGGTGGTTTTGATGTGCTAAAGGGAGCTGTATATTGCTAAAATTCTGGCAGTAAACTGCAGAGATAAATCCAGTTCTCCTCTTCTTTATAGAACTCAGCCTTCTGGCTATTGCTGAAACAGCTCTGACTTCACTGACTCATCCCTGGGCAGGTAGGGAATATAATCTTGCCATTTCTGAAGTAATGTTTTGCTTTCTGAAACAGAGCATAAGCGTCTCGGATCTCTGATGCATTTTACCAAAAATATATTATCAGAGATTCTATATTGATTCTCATACAATACTCTCCTAAGCACTATTTTGACTTTGTGTTTTTCTCAGGATACTTTTCAGAAAGCTAGTGTAGTATTTCTGGGAAATGTGAACTTTGTATTTTTGATTGCCCTAAAGGGAAGGTCCTTCCCTTGGATACAGTTATTAGTGGGTTTTGTATATGCAGAACCTACTCTGTCAATTTCTCTTTCTCAGGCTAGAAGTACGATTTAGTACTTTCTTAATTTAACTCTTTGGAAAAAGAAATATCCACATTAAAGAAAAAAAAAAAAAAAAAAAAAAGAGTTGTAATAAAACAAAAGCCAAATCTTCTACCTTTTCTCTCCCCTCACACTCTATTACAACAACTGTTTAGCTGGCTTATAAACTACTCTTTGTTGTTGGATTTTCTTTTCTCTCCTCCAAGAAATGCAAATGTAGTATTTCACTTAAAATGGCAATCAACTCACCTAACTTCACCTGCCTGAGCTGTGTGTATGCAGTGCAAACCCGGCACTAAGCTTCCCTCTATGTAAAATACTAAGAAAAATACTGTCTTCAGGGTTTGTACAAGTATCTCTAGCTCCCTAGGTCATCCCATATAGAATCCCAGATCTTGCCTCTGCCTAAATATAATGCAGAAAGCTAACCCACTCTTCCTTGCAAAACTCAGATGAAATTTAGATCATTTCTCACAGTGGCGTGTTTACCAGCTTTCCCTTAGGGTTTCTTTCTGATATTTTTCATTGCAGGTTTCTCCTTGTTTCTTTGGACCCCCTTCTCTGCTTT
This sequence comes from Pterocles gutturalis, assembly GCF_000699245.1. NCBI lineage: Eukaryota > Metazoa > Chordata > Aves > Pterocliformes > Pteroclidae > Pterocles > Pterocles gutturalis. The sequence continues at coordinate 8,369 of NW_010144528.1, forward strand.
CAGCAATAACTTCCTTTGAGATGTCTACCTAGACTGCCTCTCTGTACATGATGCAATTGCTATGGTTTCTGACCTATCTGAACGCTATCATTTGCAACAGACTACATTGATTTATAAGAATTATAAGAACAGTACTGGTCTCATTTCCTAAACACGTGATTTCTGAAATAAGTTTTCCTTAAAAGTTTCCTTCTTGGTTTTAAATGGAAAAAAAATCAGGTCTTCTTTCAGAGGTTGTCAGCTCTTTCTGATTTCTGTGGTATGTGTCCTGGTCTACAGATACCTAACTTTGTCTCCAACTTCTCCTGTTTTGAGTGACAAAATGAAAATTAGAACAAAGAAGCTGAAGTTCAGCATTGCTGGTGCTGACACATTCTTTGTGAGTCCTTTTTCTTATCATTTTCACCTAAGACATTTCTTTTAGCTATTCTCAGTATTTTCATTAAAACATTTCATACATATTTGACATATATTGTGTTTTAAAGGTTCTTGGACCTGGAAACACTGAAATTGTGTGTGTTTTCCTATCTTATGAAACAAAATTCTTAAGCTAAGAAATATTTCACAAAATGGTATTTCTGGTTTTTTTGGAACTTAATTGATTTTTAAACTTGAGCAAAGAAATGTCTGCCATTGCCCATGTTTCTCTGGAAATAACAAAAACAAAGTACTGCACAGACATTCAAGAACCTAAATCCCATCTTAATATATCCTAACAGCACCAATATTCAGAATGATTCTACTAATTGTGTCACATCTCTACAGTATATCCACAGCACAATGGATAGTGATTCAGAAATAAGAAAAGACTCAGTGGGTGATTATTTAATTATTACTAGTAGTGGAAGTGGTGGTAGTAGTGTGCACATACTACCTTGGAAATTACCAAGTTAATATCTATGCCACAAAGAGTACACAATCTAAATTACAGAGACAATATAACAAGAAATGCATACAGCCTATAACAGATATTTATAATAAATATTTTGCACTCTTTTCTTGTTAACTGCTCTAAATTGACACTTCTTACCACACTGCAGCAAGATTGCTAAATTTGCTAAGGCACTAACACCAAGAAATTCTATGTAGGTATTTATTTCTGCTTGTAGCATACATTTGGGAACCGGGAGAGAACAGTCAGGCAGGGCTAGAGATTCCGCTGGAGTCCACAAATTTCATGTTTTACTGTATCTGTAAGTAGTTAAAAAATCAAGTTTCCTTAAACGTGGGGCTGATAGCTACCTGCCCTCTTTGTCTTTTGTATTTTAAGCCATACTACTAAATACTTATTTGGTTTCCTACTTTAAATAAAGAACACTTGCATAGATAATAATAACCCTGATATTCCTTACTGTTTTTTGCACTTTCTGTAAATGTTCTAACCCAGTATTTATTGATTTGATAATGGTAACAGGCACTACCTACAGTATGACATCTGGTGAATCAATCACTATTACCATAGTGCTACATTATAATTCAGTCCAAGGATTTTACGTTCATTGCACAAAGTAAATAATGTTTATTGCTGGAAAACTTCCAACCTCAAGCCAAGCATGCTGTGTTATCACATATTTCATTATAACTTGTGATATTAGACTACTCTCAGCATGCTCATCTGCTCCCTGGCTTTCTGAGGGAGTCTCATCACTCTGCCAAAATGAACCGTAAGAGATAGTCATTATAGCTAAGCCCATAATAAAAGATTGCCCTGTGCCCCCCCTAATTCAAGCAGTTTCTTAAACTCCATTGCACTCCATTTTTAGCCTGAATATTGAACTACTTACTTTTCTCTCACACTGACAAGTTAGTACCTTCCCAAAAATTTTTTAAGAAACCTAGCAAAAATAATGCTGATTTTTTAAGAACTCTTTGAACACTAGTCCAATACTTACTAATATGTAAAATTAATGAGCTTGTTCTCTGTAGAGTACATGGCAGAGGCCTTGCAGGCTGATTTCTCTAAACAATGCCTAATGCTCCAGAAATGATGACTGCCTGCTTCTGCTGGACTCTGCCTAAATAAAACAAACTAAGCAGGTTTCACTAGGGGCAACTGTTGAATTTAAATGGCAATCAGTTCTCCAGTCTTTGAGAAGTTAGTATCACATATTTTGCACCTATCAATATCATGTTTACTATAAAGTTTACATATATTTATTCTGGGTGAATGTCCTGGTGAGTCAGGGAAAATACAGCAAAAGAAACCAAGTGTACAAAGAGCAAATGGTAGAGCCACACTTAAGAGTGAAAATTAACTTTGACATCAGCTCCGTGGTTTCTAAGCAAGATCTCCCCATGTTACTGAACTTCTGCTTTTGAAGGGGATTTCTTTCACATTAAGTCAGATAGGTCCAACATAGATCTCTACATGTCAGCTCATCTTCCTGAGATTCCTCCATAATCAATTGAGAGAAAAAAGAAAAAAGAGTGGACTTATGACTTGAGGCATGTAAACAACTTCAGATGCCTATTCCAGGACAAGGTGAATCACCAGTTGAAAGTGTCTATTTCTCTCTGCTAACTGTAAGAAGAGGACATGCAGGCTTCTACATTCAGTCTGGTGACTAAATTCAGTCTCCTGAGCTATGAATAGAGGTGTTCACCAAAATGGGGATTTTATCTTTTCTAATCTTTCCAGCTGTCAACACTGTAAAAAGAGGAAACAATTAATAAATTATACTAACCATGTTAAAAAAAAAAAAAAAAAAAAGGACAGACAAATTATAAAATCAGTTATAAATCAGGAAATAGTAGTTTACATATGGAAGTTCGTGAATCTGATTAAGAAAAACTGAACTTGTGGGCTGCTAGGTGATGACGTGGAAGGAGTTGATGTCTATCAATGCTAAGGGCACTTTATGTTGCCAGTATTGTGTCAAGTGGTCCTACTGTAAACAGAGTTCACTTTCTAAAGCCAAACTGAAAATGAACCTTCATTTTATATGTTAAATACATGTGTGTGTGTGTAAGTGCATTCATGGGTGCACCTCCGCATTTGCATGTGTGTGTATGCACATGTAGAAGCTCTCTTTTACATCACGTTAAGTTGTTTGCATACAAAGACATTTCGTTCTCTGTTTGGGTTACGCTACTGTTAGATTAATTTATCCTTTAGCTTGAAAGGTCTTACTTTCTAACCTGGTGAGGGATGAATGTGAATGACAGTTCAGGGTGAAGAATTCTTCCAGCTTATTTTACTGTGCAAAACCGAGAAGGGAAACTAATTAAGAAGTGTCTTTGATTAAGGCTCCTGTACCTCTTTCTTCTTGACTGGTTGGCTTTATACTATGGAAATAGTTCTCACTATATTGACACATGAAAAATTAAAATAACAACAGAAATCACCTTTGCCCAATTTTCTTAACCTACAGAAGACATTCATATTTGATTGACATCATGGGCCCAGTTCTTATCTTCTTAAGAATAATCTGTTCCTTACTTATCTTATTCACTTATTCTTATGTTTTCACATATAGCAGTATATTTCCAGTATATATTTCCAATATATATTTCCAGTATAGCATATACTTTAACCGGAAATGCTGAGAAATACAGACGACTGCTGATCTAGCCTGGAATATGTAAAGAAATTCAATTTAGAAACAAAAATAACTTAAATGTCTCTGGATCTGACACTGCTGAAGCTCTCAGTTTATTCCACCAAGAATTTTCAGAATAAGATATATTAATGTACTTTTGGTATGTCTTCAATGCACGTTTGATTTCTTTCTCCTAGAAGCAATTTACGCTCAAATTTCAAAGCTGCAGGTGTGTTTAAAGAATTCTTAGGTTGACTTAATCATGGCAAATCAACCTACATGGGTTAAGCTGAGACAGAGTTAACTTTCTTCATAGTAGCTAGCAAGAAGCTGTGCTTTGGATTTGTGCTGAGAAGAAAGCTGATAACAGTGATGTTTATAGTTGTTGCCAGGACAGCCCAAGGTCCCTCAGCCTCTCTGCTGTCCACATGCACAGGAGAAGCTGGGAGGGAGCACAGCCCAATTACTAGCCTAGGATTTGATCTTCGGTTTGTGATTGTGACCCAAAGTGGCCAATAGTCTATTCCATAACACACATGTCATGCCCAGTATATAAATGAGGGTCCTCCAGAAGCTCATTCCTTTTTGTTCTGGATAGCTTCCACTCCAGGTCATCTCGTTCTGGGTGGTTCCCTCTCCCAGGGCCTTCTCTCTCCCTCTGCCAGGTCTTGGTCTGGGATGCTCAGGCTGTTATCTCCATTCCAGGATGGCAGTTTTGGGACTCTCCCTGCTCCAGGATCATTAGCCAGGAACAGGCTGAGCCTTAAACATCAGGTGGTGAGCAGTATCACTGTGTATCACTTATTTGTATACTATTATTTTCAACATTATTGTAGTTTAGTTATTAAATTGTTCTTATCTCAACCCACGAGTCTTTTTTTCCCTCTACCCCTTTAATTGTCTCCCCTATCCCCGGGAGCGGGGAGGGTGAGCAAACGGGTTGCATGGAGTTGGCTGCCAGTCAAGGGTAAACCCATCACAAAAGCCAACAGCCCATTTAGAGAAGTAACTACTTGATAAAGGTGGACAAAATAAACTTTTAAAACTTCAGAGCAGATTTTTAGACCCAGCAGGCCTGATCCTGGTGTGTAACCAACACAACCTATTACATTCAACACAACAACTGAGAGAGGAAGAAAAGTGAAAAATCTTGTTTGAAAGCTGTCTATATATGCTCCTGCTGCATTCGCAAGCCTGCTCTGACCCTTCTTTGAACTAAAGCAGTTGCTGGAGAAGTTGCAGGAAAAATTTCAGCTGCAACGGGATAACATTGTGTGCGAGCCAACAGCTGTCCTCCATGGAGGACAGGTATTTTTTCCTATTTCCACAAAGTTTGAATTAGCAGGGACAGCAGAGCCCATTGTGATTGCCATGATGAAGATCTCTGGCATCCGGCTATCAGAAGAAGAGAAGGGGAAGTGTAACTATGGTAGCAGAAGGAGATGTTTAACCATAATAGTCACTGGCAACAACCACTGCATGTGGAACACCCAAACAAGGAGTGCTCCTCAGGAAATGCAGTAAGCAATATAAGTGAACAGGCCTGGCTTTTTCTGAGGTTTGATTTGGGACTTCTTTTAATAAGAGGATTAGTCCACCTTCCCTGTCAACAAGGGAACATCAAGCCTCTTTATTTTATCCTGTGTTTCCTCACCTTCATGCAGGTACCTTTGACAACACTTACCACTGATCTCACGGTAGTTCAGGCATTTGTACACAACAGACAGCAAAGTGTTAATAGGGGAAAGTGGCAAGATTCTAAGTGGTCTCTCTTCATTTCTGCAATCTTTTTTTTTACTGGAAAAGCTACAAATCCTACTAAAATAATTTGGCTGGCCTTCACTCTCTTTATACTAATCTAACTGTCTAGCAAGTGACTTTGTGGTAGTTGTGAAATACCTGTCTTCCAAACTGTACTAGTAACACCAATTAACACAGCAGGGAATATAAATATTTCTACCATACAAGTAATCATTGCAAGGCAACCACACTCTTTGTTGACCAGAATGAACAATGACTCCCTATACCTGTGCAAGTTTCTACTCTCCAGCACCGAAAAATAGAATAGGAGGAATGTACTTTTAACCCTTTTTCAAGCAATAACAGCTATTTTCTTAATAGGAAAAAAAATCCTGTAACTGTGAAACTGTGAGATGTGATGTCTATTAGCTTCTCTTTAGCATCTTCCTCACACCAGGGAACTGTATAATAAGAAACAGCTAAGGAGAGATCAATATTTGCTTCCATGGATGTTTTGCATTCATAGGGATGGGTTTGACTGAATGATTTGTTGACAAAATGAGATAAACCCAGTTTAAACTGAAAAAAGGGGCCTAATAATGGCTGAAGTCTGTATGAAAGAAGAACATGAGACTAATACCAAAACAAGAAAGAGATCCCTAACAACTCCTCTGACCTTGCTTTATCAAAGTTTTATGTGCATGGACAAGGACAATGAAATGAGAATTGCTTCTTCTTTAAAGCTGACCCCGCCAAGGTAAAATAATCAGATCAAAATACATCAGTCTTTGCAAAGTATGAGAGGGACTATTTGTATGAAATGGTATCAGAGTGACATTCACTCTTCTCCAGCTTACAAACTAAACACCTTTATTCTTATTTCTTTGTGCTTACAAGTGTTACAGAGCTCATCATACAAGCATCCACACAGCAGTATTGGACACTGCAAGAATACACAGTAGCAGAAAGTCAATCCAGCACCTGATACCTTTATTTTCATAAATATTAAAGCACATACAGAATGCTCCTTTCCTACTCCACATCAAATACCATGCACTGTACTATATACCTGTATGCTTCTTAGTCATCTCGACAAATGTTTAACAGAGAACATACACGTGAAGGAAGCAGAGGGCGACCTGGAGCATTCACAGAGGCATAGATGAATGAAGCTTGAAAATTATATGAGACATAAACTAGACTGTATATAAACTCAGCTCACTTCCACTCTCCATGTAAAAAGCTGGCTACATGTTCATGGAGAGCAACCTTTTGATGCCTATTTTCTCTTTCGTCAGTGTTGTGTGTCTTTTATCTGAACCACGGGTCTCTGCTGTCTATCCTGACTGTGTCTAGCACACAGAGAGATTTTTGAGATCAATGAAGGGGCAGGGAATGAGCAACAAAGATCCCCAGGATAGATAGGAGACTTAACAATCAAGCATCTGGTGGTGCAATCTTTCATCCATGACAAAGCTCAAGGAAGGTGAATTTGCCCTGTGCAACTGGGTGGAAGATTCTCACTGAAATTCACTGAAAGGCAAAGACAGGTCCAGGGTTTTACTTGTAATTGCTTTTTAAAGGAACACTGAATTAATTGTTTTAGAGCCAGATCATGCAAGCTCTGTACGCTGTGCAGAAAAAAGCAGCAGCTTTTGTCATCCAGCACAGATAGAGTCAGTGTATAGATGCACCAAAGTGTAAAAATTGCAAAGGGAGTGAGAGTCTTGAGCCTAATGTATAGCTGTGCACTTAATCTCAAGTGCTCTTCGCAGAAAAGAATCAAGACATAACACTTGTTTTAACACTAGACTACTTGCTCGTCTTTTGTCTCCTGGTGGTGGTGAAGTGGCAGAACCATAATGCAAAGTGCTTTCCTCAGTGCAGGATTACCCCCCTCTCTGCTCCTTATGAGTTTTCATTTGTGTGCTCTCTAACATCAAGTATATTTTCCCAATATATGACTGAAATATCAAGGAAACCAAGCTCTTCATAAGAGTTCATCCCTTATCATCACTGAGCCCACCCTAGTATTTCTTACAGATGTCCCTTGCTCATAACTGCTATGAAACACAGAAAACTCTGAAGGACACCAAGATTAGAACATAATCTGAAACCACCACCATAACAGAGAGTAGAAAACCTGCTTTAAAGAGTATAGGTTTATGTGATTCACTTTGCCTCAAAGCTTTGTAGTTGGATAAATTCTCTTTTCTTTGTCTAAGTACATTTCAGTGAAACACCACAGTCTGCAGCTCATTCTCTGTAGCTCCCCACTATAATCTAAATGTTAACATGAATGACCCAGAAAGCATGCAATCACTCACCACTGACACAAAAGCACTTCTGTCGGGCCACATTGGCGTACAAGGTACAAAAGAGGCCACTTATGCCAGAGGATGAAACATTAAGAAAAATTTCAGGAGATATTTATGGCTTCAAAACATGTGTTGATCATTTGCATAACAAAATGGATCACTGCTTACAGACAAGAGACAGCTTTTCTCATTCACCCATGCCTTCCTCGGCTGATGATCAGTAAGTCACTGATACCCATAAGAGTTTATGAAGGATAGAAGGGGTTGTATATCCCACAAGTGTGAACTTCCCAGCCTGTGTGGAGAGTGTGGAGTCACTAGTCTTCAGATTTCAGTCAACTCACCTGACAATACATCTGATAATGACTGCTAGGCACACCTTGGGAGGTCAATTCCCAACTTTGACAGTGCAATTTATACATATATATACATGATGAAAAAACATCTCAAATAATTAATACAAAACAATAAATCATATAATCAGATACAGCTGTCTTCCACAAATAAAAACACCCCAAGAAAAAAAAGTGAAATACATTTTAAACAGAAATGATCTGAAAAGCACAGGACCCAGCCACTTAAATTAAAATCAGTTCACACTAATACCAAGAGTTAGACTCTATTTTGAGAGCCAGTCAGCAGAGAATGAGAAGATTGCAAACATTTGTTGTGGTCTCAAAATTAAGGCCCAGGTTTAGAAACCTGGAGATTGGGGTTCTGTTTCTGTCTGACTGTAGACAATCATTCAGGCAGGTTTGCACACTGACTACATTGCAACTATCTTCGTAGTTCAGTAGGCAAAATTTAGGGGCTTTGGTTTTCCATGTACGTTACAGGAGTCTTTGCGAGGCCAAGTCAACTAATCTGAGCAGGATGCTGAGAGCAAAGGGTATCCAATGCTCCTACACATCACCTCACTTTATTCATGATTCAGTTTCTTTACTGTGGAATCCGAGACATTTTCCTCTTATACAAGAACAGAAGGAAGCTAAAATACCTGATATTGAGAAAACATCACCCTAAATACTGCTGACTAAAACCAGATTTCTTAATCTATGGAGACAGAGAAAAGAATAGAGCATTGTTGTGCTGGTCCTTAAACATGAACAACTTTGTATCCTCAGTCATCAGACAGGAAAGAGACAAATGCAGTCTTTGTTTACCACTCGATGGCACCAGACACAGAATTCTGCCAAGCCCTGTCCCCACTAATGGCCAGGTTTTCATACAGGTTCCACCTAGATGAAGATCAGTATTTTCACAGCATCATAGAATGGTCCAGGTTGAAAGTAACCTTGAAAGATCATCTGGTCCAACCTTTCACAGGAAAAGGAGCATAGACGAGATTATCTAGCATTCTGTCCAATCACATCTGGAAAACCTCCAGCAATGGAACTCTACTATGTCCTTGGGGAGGTTGTTCCAATGAAAGATTGGTTTTATTGTGAAAAGTGTCTTTCTTATGTCAAGATTAAACTTCTCCCAGTGCAATATGTACTCGTTTCACCTTGTCTTCTCCACATGGCTTTTTTAAAAAGTACTCTGTCACTTTTAACACCCATACTGATATTTAGGACCATACACTTTAAGGCTCTGAAAAGCTGGATATTTATGCTTGTGCTCAGATGAAACCTGAACATTGAACAAAACATGGCCACAAATATTCCCCAAGCAGCAGGCAGCAGCTCAAACCACATGCCATTAATTACAAAATACCTAAAGGATGAGGAAATCCACCAAAGCCATGTGAAATTTTCAACTTAAAGCACTGGCTTCCTTTATACCAGCTTCACATATATCTAAAAAGTAATCTATTTCCAAAGTATCAACAAGATCTTTAGGGATTTGGCAAACAAAACACATGTGCATTTTGTTTAACTCTCTCTACTAACCTTCCCTTCTAAACAATTAAACAAGTTTAAAGGATGATTAAATAGGTAATGGAATGAGGCATAATGTGACATTATGAAAGATAAGACAGCGAACACAAGTATTTAAATCTTTCTTCTGGCTCTTGATAGATACAATAAGCATCATTACATAAAATGATCTTCGTATTACTTTAAATATCCTGTACACCTCCCATGAAGCTTGTGCATAAAACCCTTCTCTGCATATATAGAAATGAATCATATCACATTACAGCTGGCTATGCATTCTTCCATGAGCACACTACATTTTAAATTGCAAAATTCATTTTAATTTTCTTTTTCATTTGTCACTTCACCATCAGAAGGAAGGTTTCCTAGAGCTTATTCCATTTCATGTCTGACAATATCAAGTCTGCCTTCAGTATATTAGTATAAAAATTGAGGATAAATTATTACATTCACATGAGGTCAATGGACATGAAAAGGAGACAGAAAGCCTAAAGGTTTCATTGTATCTTCTGCTACAAGCCCATCAGAGACTTCTTGATGTAAATACAGATGCACAAACTAAGCAGTTAAGGGGAGAGTAACCCAATTCTTCATGCTCAGATATTTTTCAGACTATGTCATTCATATTTGGGTAAATAAGCTTGATACAAATATGTCCTCTTTGTTTTCTGCTTTCTCACAATACAGAAACATACTGCACAGTGTTACCATCTCTTTGTCCTACTGTAAGTCAGCCACTTTGAGATGAGGCACTGATGGATTTTCTCCCTCAGGCATTCCCCTCTTTAATTCTGAATTACTACATTCCAATCAATGTACACATTCACAATATACTAATGTGATAAAACATTAAAAGCACTCAGTACACGCGCAGTAAGATGCTTTCTGTCATGTATGCATGTTTGAAAAAAAGAGGAAAAAGAAGAAAATACTTGGAAAACCTGTAAAAACCAGAAAAGCTGAGTATTCTTTTCAGGGCTAAAATGCTTTTCAGGATACTAAAGCAGAATCTGCAAATATTTAACATTACTACAAGAAAAGGGATTTACAGAATAGAGCTTTTTGATCAATACTTGCAGCATCATGTATTATTTCCAATGGGAAACAGCAAAATGCTATTTATTGACTACAGTACAGAACATATCATTGAAGCTTAATATAAGGGGACATGAAATTCTCTCTTGATCAGGAGTAAGCCACTAACCTGACCTTCGCCTAATCAACCATTGCTTGCACCACAGTAGCACTTGATGTTTCCCAGTCTCATTTTTTTTTTTTTTTCTGGGAACTTTCCAAACCATAGACAAATTCAGTCTCTAAAATCAAGAGGTCAAAATACTAGATAATTTAAGATGAAAGAAATAAACAAACAAACAGAAGTAGGAGCACTGAGAAGGTAAAAAGCCTGAAAACATTTGAGTTCATAGACTAATGAGGTGATCAATTTGTAGTTCTGAATAAGAACCATTTTACTTTTATTTTTCTAGTTTATAAAAATAATACGAAAGAGTTCTGGTAGCTTTTGTCTCAGTTTCATTTTATACAGCACCATGGAAGCACAAAAGGGACAGCAACAGGAAACATAGCAACCAGCATCCAGATAGAAGTTAGCCCTCACTGTGACAAACCAGGAGCCACCTGATCTGTCCAGTGCCAGTCTGCCCCGGACAATGTTCTGTATCAGATATATAAAAAGAAAGTTCAAGAAAGCAAACTTTAGGCAACTGTGAAGTAGTAAGAAGACATTATTTGCCTGGTCATTCTGAGTCTCTTAATATATACTGCAAGATTAATTTCATTAATCTTATTGGACTATATATGAAATTACCCAGTATTACTTGGGAAAAATCAGCCTGTCAATCTAATTCTGCTCCTTTAAATTTCACATTTTTCCCGTATCTGAAATACCTCAAAACAAACAATATTGTTCTCATCTTTCATGCAAAACCCTGCTGCACATTTGACTGTAAAGGAAAAGTACAAACAAGGAAATTCACATCAAAGTGATTGCTACTGCTAAGACATTTCAAAGATAAATTGTTGCAGCCAGCCTGCTCCTCAAGGGCAGCTCCGGCTCTCCACCCTTTCTGTTGTTGTAACATGTAACATTTGTTATATTTACATGAAAGCTTGGATTTAGGTAATACACCAGACTGAAAAAACAAGAAACCACATAATAGTACAAGTGCATTGCTATAAAGCCCAGTAACTTGTACCTGCACAGGGGCAACACAGACAACAGATTTGGTATCCATCTGAATGTCTTTTTTCTCAATGTTGAACACGGATGAAATAATCCCAGGACAGTATGCACCGGAAAATTTTTCTCATCCACTACAGAAGAGACAAGACAAAGTCTTTCAATGAAGGCAAGCCCAGCTTCCTCCAGACCCACAACCTCCCAAGGCTGAGCTCATTTCCCATAGTTCATAACCTATGTTTGACAGTGCCGCAGAGTGCTGAATTCAAACCTATACTCCTTTTTTGGAACTAGGTAATCTGAATAAAATTATATAACTTTTGCTCAGAATGGACCACTCTCAATTTTTCTTTCACAGCTACACTTTCTGTTGCTCAATTTCAAGGAAGCCAAAAGGACTGAACACATCTGACCTAATATTTTTAAAAGGCTCATATGTGGCCATCAATCTCTTCCTTGGTGACTGATGCTGTATCATATCATAGCAAAGAGAAGTTTCCCATGGAATCTCTGAATAAACTTTTCTATAAAGTGTATTTCAACTCTGATAGCCAACAAGGAAAAAGTTTAGCCAACTAACACTCTGTATTTCACTTTTAATTTCAGATATCACATAGCTTTCATGAGGTTTTTAAGTTATATTTGTCAAAAACTAAATGTGAAAGTCCAGGGAACCCAGGTAGACACAACCACATACAACCTTACAGAAAGTGTCACACATTACTCAAGAACAAATCATAAAGATAATTCCTTAAATCACTATATTTTTCCTTTTCGAATATAGGCCTCCTTTTCCTCTCAAAGCATTCTACATTTTCTTAGGATAATAAACTTTTTTTACGATTCATCAAGAGTTATGATAACATTTCATTATTGTTTTTAACAATCTGATCCCCCTTTACTACTACTTTAATCAGGAATCACCCATAATCCTGAACACGCACAAGAGATTTTAAAGAAGAAATTTCATCACAGTCACTGAAAGAAGAATGCTGACAGATCTCACGTGCAGCTAGCTCTTCCTGATGTAGACAGATCTCAGATCTAAAATGTCACGTACAGTTACCCCAGAGATTTTGATTCAGAATCTCCTAATAAATCTTGCCATTATGCAAGCTCTCATCTTCCCCCTGACAACTTTCAGGACTTGATTTCAGGGAAGTACAAGACTCATCCTGCAGAAGTACTAGCTAAGATGAGAGCTGTAACTTAACACAGAAGAAACCCCCAACATCCATTCTTACAAATTAAGCAGGAGAACACAAACTAATAGGAAACAAATGCTAAAAATGCCTCACTATGCAGGCTATCTAAAGTTTTCCAGACTACTTTTTGTTCAATCTGTTGTTTGGGAACTCTCTAATGCAGGAGCACAGAATGACCCATTTTGGAAATCCCACATAAAATCAAATATTTCAAATAAGTAAATCTGATATTAAAACATTAAGCCCTCCTGCCTTTCAGGCACATTGGAGAGACCAGAGACTGCAAGTCATGAGAGACAGCCACCAAGTCTCCTTGGCACTACAGGGCTGACAACCTCCTCCTTGTAGCACTACAGAGACTGGAGCAAGCAGACAAGAAGAGGTGAGTGGCTGCTGTCCTTTGGGTGCCATGTCAAAGAGGCACTTGGTAAGAAAGGCAGTGGCTTAAGAAGAGGGGCAGCTGGGACACCATCTTTGATGAGTCATTAGCAGCGCCTGTGTAAATAATGATGGTGTGGAGCCCACAGAGCCAAACAACGGGGATGAACCTGTGGAGATGGACCCACCACCATCTTCTATTGGCATATGTCCTCACTTTCACTGTTTACAGGCAAGAGGGCCTCATTGTGCAACACCAGTAATCACTAATGTTGGGGAGAGCCAGGGCATGGAATATCAGTGGCCCAACACAAGCCCTCCTTAGCTAAGAGGAAGTGGGCATCCACAAGGTGCTCATGAATCTAGGGGGTAACCACAGCCTTTGTAAAGAAAGCTGAACTGAGCTCAGCACAAAGGGCACCACGAGTTAGCCTCTGTTTCAAAAAAATGGCACTACCAGTTGAGTGAATCGCTTGGTTATGTAAGTAGCCTTTGTAATAAAATTTAAGTGTATTGGGTAAAAATGTGATCATTCTACTTCACTCAAAAGAAGTTTAAGAATAGTCGTTATGTCTATCCTTTGTTTTACAAGCAGTCCTAAGGCTAGGTTCTGGGCCAAATATATAGCCTCTGCATAGCTGGGGCACCTTCAGACACAGGCTTGGTTGAGTCAGCTGTGCTCATAAGAGGAAAACTTTTAGACGCATTGTGCACTTTAGAGCATCAAAAGTAAATTTATCTGGTGTAAATGTATCCTTTGTCTTGCCTAGTGTGGTGGGTTAACCTTGTCCGGATGCCAGGTGCCCACCAGGCCCCTCTGTCCATCCCCTTTGTGCAAAATAAAGGGGGAGAATAAGATTAAAAACTCGTAGGTCAAGATAAAAGCAGTTTAATTAAAGCAAAGGCCAAGGCCATGCACAGAAACAAAAGGTAAACAAAGATGTTATTCTCTACTTTCCATCAACAAGTGATGTCTGGCCACTTCCAAGGAGGCAGGGCTTCAGTATGTGTAGCAGTCGCTCCTACAGACAAATGTAATAACAAATGCCCCCCCCTCCTCCCCGTCCTCAGCTTTTATGTCTGAGCTGATGTCACATGGTATGGAACAGCCAATCCGGGTCAGCTGTCCCGGCTCCGCCCCCTCCCAGGATGTGTTACAAACCCCCTGCTGGCTGCCAGGGCAACACTCAGCACTAGGAGGGCTGCTGGGGGGGTGCTGACTCCATCTCAGCCAGACCCAATACACCTAGCTGTCTCAATTTATCTTATCTGACCTCCACTGATTAGGGAGCCACTCTTCAGGCACCTCCTTGACAACAGATATACAAAATATCCTGTATTCCCTATTAAGAAGGACCCAACATTGCCTGTCCTATGTTTGCATGGTATTTGTAGGTATCTGAAATTCATATTGACTTAAGGGCTTTTACAAGACCCAGAGGATCTTCAGACATGAGTTTGGGGTGCATGTTAAAAGTGAGGCTAACAATAACTGGCATAACAATTCTGTGTGAGTTTCCACAGCACAGAAAGACACATCAAAAGTAGAAGCAGAGGTACAGGCAAGAAGAAATCGCTGGCTTCTGCTCAGTAAACCATGACCTCTGGGTCTTTTACATGTATAAAGTGCTGTCATAGTCTTAAGGAAAACACAAAAGATAGATAGAAAAGTTAAAAATGGTATATCTGTGGCATCATTTTTCAGGCAGACAGAAACCGTATTCCTTAGAAAAGGTTATAATTTTGTTTGTCAAGATGAATAGTCATAGCATTAACCCATGAACTACTCTTTGCTAGAACTATTTAAATAAGATAAATACTTCTTTTTTTTGCAATTTATTCTCCCCAAAGAACGGTCTTTGTCCCAGATTATCATACATGGAGGCAAAACAATGTTTTCCAATATGATTTAATATCTTCTGCTTTTCTGATCAATAATTTGGAAAAAATATAGTTTACTGTAATATTCCATTATAGATTACGATGCACGCAAACACATGCACATCACCATTGATTCAAACTGCTATAAAGTTTCTCAGAGGAAACCAAATGCTTACCAATAAAGATAGACTTATACACTGTGTAGAGGTGATTTTACTCTATACCCCTTACATTTCTGCATGGGTATGGCTATTTTGCTTGATATTGACCTCTTACATTTTTTGTTCTTGTCTGGATTAATTCTGACCAGATGGTTTCAGGGAAAGACAATTTGCATACATTGCAAATTACATCTATGTCAGTTTATAATTTTTAAGTTGCTTTATATTGTATTTCCTTCATGAAAAGCATAAAATCAGCATGGCATTATTATGCCTCAGATCAAAATCTCAAACAAAACCATTATTTGCACTTCTGCAAAATATTCCATCTCCTGATTTTTTTGCTTCTGGTATACAATTATCACCAGCATGAGGGAACAAATCCCATTTGATTATTGGATTGGATTTAGGTAAACCTTCCAGACTATAGGACAGCTGGTATATGCACTTAGTCTGAACATCTGGCACAGGCAAAACAGTCTTAAGTAGGGGATTTTTTACTTAATTTAATTCATTGCTAGTTAACACCAACTTCTGACTACTGATTCAGGTACTGGAAAAAAAAGAACATAAACAATCAAACAGAAACTTACAGTGAACACCTTTCCTCCCTCTTCTCCAGGCTCACCTTAAGCCAAATATCTATACTTCCCTCTTCCTCATTTCAACTTGTTTTCACTGTGGGTTACAGTCAGTCAGTCCGTCCTTCTCCCTTTGAGGGGCAGCAGGCAGCAGAGGAGGAGGTTATGTGCCTAGCTAGGAGTTTCTCCCTCCTGCATGATTCTAACTGGGTTTCCTATGTCGCAGTGTGGATCTCCCATGGATTGCAGTCCTTCACCTGGTGTGTTGCCCGTGGGCCACAGTCTGTCAGTGGTGTCCCCATCCTGGCCTGTGTCGTCCACAGCCATAGTCTCACACTCTGGCAGGTGCACATAATGCACACATACAGCAAGGTTAACAAATGTAGGATGCACTAGACTTAAACCACACATGTGCTAGCCAATTCTGCACCTCTGATGTCAGCCAGGGCTCCAACCTTAGTTTCACAGTAAGAAGAATTGATCTGTGTATGCACACCTCAGTACATGATAATCACTAAAGCAAAAGCTGGTATGTCCATCTAGGTCATTTTAGAGCTGTGAGTCCTAATAGAGTCAATAAGCACATGCAACTAGCCTTGATTAAACCTTTCTATCAGATGTTTTATTAAATGGGGAATCTGCTGAAGCTGCAGAAGTAGGCAGAGCCACTGCTCTCTTTCTGTCTGCAGGACCTCAACAGCTTTCACTCGCCTCCTGGGGACTGTGGTCCTCTGAGGGGGCTGCTCTTCACAGTGACAGGCACTTTGCACTTCCATCTGCACTAAGGCAGCCTGAGGGAGTAAATGATCAAAAACTTACTCAATGTAATTGAGCCTGGAAAAACAGTTTGAATACTGATTTGTGGCCCCTTGACCTTTGTGAAATTACATAATTGGCCCTCAGGAAGAAAAAGCTGCACACTGCTGACGTAAATAAAGATATTAATTTGGTCCTGACAGAATATATTCAATCTTCTCCTAGTTCTATCAATTAATTTCCATGTCAAAGAGTATACAGGACAATCTCAGAGTTATTAAGCCAATTTATAATATGTACATTGGATTGTGACAAGCAAAGTTAAAATGCTAAAAAAAAAAAAAAAAATTAAATTGTGGCCTGGGTTCAAATGTTCACATCTAGAATCTTTCTCAGATACTCTTAACTAGAGAAAATAAAATTTTAAAGACATCATTAAAAGGTAACTCTAGATTTATTATGTATATTAAGGTAAATGAAAAGTTGTTGAAGTTACTGAATATGATTTACCATTAACAACAAACTAGCAAGGGGTACCTCTGATCAATTACTGTCTTAGTGACAGTAGTGTCTGTGCTATATTAGACAATGCCTAAACTTTATACAGTAGTGGTTAGAATAATTTGTTCCATAATAATAAAAGTTAGATACATCATCTTCCTTACAAAAAAAAAAAAAAAAAAAAAAAAAACCCCAAAAAAATGCATTATTTATATTGGATAATTTCTGATCAAGTGTCAGTTAGTAGATTTACTCCCTCCAGAGCCAAGCCCCAGTGACACCACTATGTTATCTCTTCTCAGCACACGGAACCATGAGTGGTACACCCTGACTCAGTTACACTGAAAACTGTACAAAACAGTCTGCACTCTCAAAATACAGACTTTACAAGTAATTTGTGACCTTTGGCTTCATGAGCTTTGACAGATGCGGTGCAGAAGAGGAATGGACCAGGGAGCCTGCATCTGGTGGGCAGCTCTCATCCTGGGGCTGGGCTGCAGGGCAGTGGCATCTAAGAGCTGGCACAGCCAAGGCCGCCCCGTTCTGCTCTGACCCTGGGGAGAGGCTCCCTGACATGTGGCAGGGAGGCCAGGGACAGGGCCGATCCCCAGCCCACAGGAGCTACTCTCAGCTGAGGCTCCACTGGGACCCGGCTTGGGCGCCACACAGGAGCTGGGCCTGGGCCTGCTGTGGGCCCTGCTGAGTCTGACCCTGGCCCCTGCTCACAGGCAGGTGGCACAGCCTGGCCTCGGCTGGCCTCAGCCCAGTGTTGTCCCTGCCCGTCCTGGGCCTGTGTCTGACCCTGGTTCCCCTCACCAGGACTGTGGGATGACATCCCAGCCCAGCCTTGACCCTCCCCTGTCCCCAGGGAGGTGCCAGATGGCTGGGGCTGGGACTGCCCTCAGCTGCCCCCAGCCTGCCGGTGGGATGTGCCCTGGCTGCAAGGCCCTGACTGGCAACCCCATCAGCCCCACAGCCCATGGTCCACAGCAAACCACTGTCCTTCACTGCACCCTGACA
>NW_010144529.1:0-8668 GCF_000699245.1 Pterocles gutturalis
TGATTCAAGCAGGGTGATAAACAATCGTGAATCAGGTTTATTGCTTCCAGGAGCTCTTTCCCATGCCATGGTTGAGTTGCTCCTGCCCAGGTTTTGGTTATTTGCTTGTAAACCTGTTTCTGGAAGGAGCGTGCACGAGGGGGGAGCGGAGGGCTGCAGATTCCTCAGGATTTATTTGTATTTCTCTGTGGTTTTAATTGCAATACTGTGCCCTGGAGGCTCATGTAGGAGGGCGCCAAGTTAATAGTAAAGGAGCCAGGTAGATAAAAGATAGGAGTTTGTGGGTGAAGTTTGGTGGCTATAAGATCCCAATAAGCAATTCCAAGCGTAAAAATGGAAGCGCTGCTTGCTGAGCCATGCCAGCGTCCATGAAAGCTATTGCAAGGTGATCACACCCTGCAGGCCCAGCTGGTGAAACCTAGATAAAATGAAAATATGATGGAGAGTTTCATGCAACTCTTAAACAGAAAGGGTAGATTGGCAATATATAACTGTCGTAAATCTGAGGAGGATTCAAGCTTCCCTCTAATGTGGTTTAATTTTTAAAAGAAAAAAAAAAAAAAAGTTGCTCTGTCTGCTTATTACAATCCTGATTTCCGTGGCTGCAATTGCAATACAAAGGCATTCCTTTCAGGTGTGGGGAACTGCTCTGCAGATCAGCTTGCAAAGTAAAAGCCAGCAGTCCTTGAAATCTGAGCAGGAATAAAAGCTGTTGAATCACTCCTTAGCATCCTCTAGGCATTTATATCATTAATGTAATTTGTATAGGGTAGTGTGACACACAGAAGCCGAGTGACCATGTTTGGAGCAGCGTGTGCTGAGGTGTGGGCTCATTGCAGGAATGGTGTGCTCACAGCTAAGCAGTCCAAGGAGCAGGTTTTATCGTATCCTGACTTCCACAGTGCCACAGTTTTGCCTGGTGCAGCCCCATCCCAGGCCCTGTTTCTATAATATTTTCTGCGTAGCTTCATGCCATCGCTGCTGCCAAAAGGAGTCCACTGCTGCTCCTAATCCCCACCTTAGTTTTTCATACAAAGTAAACACATGTTAAGCAATGTGGAATGGGTGTAGGTTTGCATGTCACTGACTCAGAGATTCCTCAATGTAGTGACTGATGCCACCTCCTCGCTGTGAGCTGTGGATACCCCAGCGTCAAACCTGCTACGCCTACTCCAGGTGATGCAACCCCCAAGTAGGAAGAAGTTCCATTACATGTGTTGCAGATTGCTTATTTTATTTCCCATGACCGAGAGGACAGAAATCTCTCCAGGACAGGCTGAATGTCAAAAAGTGTCCAAAGCATAGATGGGGCCAGCTGCTTCTGATGGCCTTGGAAGGCATGTTTCCTGATCCCTCCTTCCAGGAAATGGAGCTGGCAGAGCACAGCTCTTACCGGTGACAGACTCTTAGCAGGCAAGTCCTGTTTATCTAGCAAAGACAACACAACTACAAGCGCTTCATTTTACTTTAATTAAATGCATTCAGGTTAGTGATGCTTAGTAATCTAGGATCAAAGACCTTGTGATCTTTAAACCAGTTTCTCACCGAGTTTACCTAGTGTCTTAATATAAAACTCTCATCAAGTCTCTTAACTACTCTATCGCTGCTCCACAAAGCTGTCTGAATCCGAACTCTTGTGGAGCATTGGCCTTAATTCTTGCTGCTTACTCACAGAATGGGGAGTCATCCAAGGGCTCATGCAAAAATAATAATAATTTGCTGACTGACATCTCTGCTGTCCTCTAGACTCCTGCAGCTCCTACTTTGTGCTTGGGCCCCTCACAGTCAGGAAAATGTTAAATTGTTGGTAGGGCCAACAGGCTGATTAGTGTTTTAAACACTGAAGAAAACATCCTTTTTGTAAGGAATCCCTTGTAGTGGGGGAAGTTTGGGGTAGGGGAGAGGAAGCCATGACTGACCGTAAGGACAGCGATAGGATGGTGGATACTCCCGGGTGCATCCCAGGGTAACTTGTGGTGCAGCGGGTGGCAGAAAGGAGAAGCTTACACGCTTGCTGGACTCGGTGGCATGTTTTAAGGTTGTGTGGAATTCATCTGCCTCCAAACCCAGAACTTCAGCAGAGGTTGAGGTAGCTGGTGCCCAGCCCCTGGCGTGGTCAGGTTCTTCATTCCAGGTGTTCGTCCAAGTGCTTCCCTGCTGTGGGAACACACACACAAGCATTTGCCCTCCTCTTTTTTTCTTTCTTTTTTTTTCTTTTTTTTCTCTAAACTCTGTTTCCTTGGGAGCTTCTTGTGTGATCTCTGCCTGTCCAAGGAGGGCAAAGATGTAGTGACAACCACGGCTACATGCCATGGCAGTGCATGGTGGGCTGGGGACATTGGGGGTCTGACAGCGGAGGGAGGGGCCGTGCAGGAGCAGGGACATGCAGGAGGGAACAGGGATGCTGGCTGGGGCCATGGCAGTGTCCGGTTGTTTGCACGGTGCCAGTCAGGGACTCGGGGGGCAAGCAGTCCTGCTGCGGGGAGCGCTGCCCTGGGGTTTCGGAGGCTCAGAAATGCGGGGCAGCCCCTCTGCCTGCGCACGGAGCTTGCACAACCCTCGCCTGCCTGCTCCTCGGTTCCTAATTGCTGTACGATACTTGGCAGGAACTGTTTCTGGGCTTCACTTCAGCATGGGGTCAGGTTTGAGGACGTGCTTCTAAGCTTTTAGGGGGTGAAAAAAAGCTGCTTACTTGGTGGTTGTGTTTTGGGGCGGAGGGGGAGGTTGTTTGCTGCTGCTTTCTCACTGAAACCACTATCGAAATCTGTGAGGTGGGAGCGCTCCTGCAGAGTTTTCTCTCTGATCTCGACCGTTTTGCTCGCTTTCCCCCTCCTTCCTCAAACCCTTGTGTTTTCTTTAAAGTTGGTCTCCTTGGCTAGGCATTACTTGTGTATCTCCTTCCAGCCAAGGTGGGGCTTTTGTGCTTCGGTGCTTCTGCTTGTTAATTCACGCTGTTAATCAGACACAAAGAACATAATTAACTAATTTTATGAGCTGTATTCACTGTCAGAAATAAACCGGCCCAAAAGGTGTGGTTCCAGGTAAAAGCACAGGGCTGGGAACCAGGAGTACCCGGTGGCTTCCCTGCCTGGAACACCAGGGCTCTGCCGTAGTGCCTCCGTTCACAGTAGTGTTTAGTGGGAAGACATTCAGAGCCTTCCTCCGTAAGGCAGGCTGAAGTGTGAAAGTGGTGGGGCAAGCACGATTTGTCCTCCGGTACCAATTGCATCAGGGGTCAGAAACAAACGGCTCCAGCAGCGTGCAGAACGATGCTGTGGGTGCTGGTGGGTCAGTCCGCAGCAAGGATGGCAGCCGTGGCACCTCCCTCCCACTGCCAGCAAAACCTGGAGGGGAAACACCTCCTTGGGAAACCCCCGTGGGTCCCGTTCCCATTTCCATTCCCCTCCACCCGCCCCAGTCCTGCTTGGCATGAGCCAGCAGACAGCCAGGGGTCAGGGATGTCTCCACTGCCTAGGTGACAGGGACCTGTTGTGTGCCAGGGCTGCTGGCACCTGCCCAGGGTCCTGCTCGCCTGGGACCTTCCCATCTTCAACTCAGCTCCAAAACATCCAGGTCCTCTTTGGAATCGGATGGGTTTTGCCCATTCCTGGGAGCTGATACAGCAGGTTCTTCACAGTGCTTTTTAAAATGAGGTGGTGTCCAGTGTTGGTTTTCCTGTTGCCTCCAACTCGGTGCTGCTGCTAACAGTCTTCTCTGCCCCCCAGGTGACGTGATTGAAGTGTACTATGGTGACAACCGCTTTGGGACAGTGACTGACTCCGGCACAGCAACACTCAAACCTCGTCCGAGGGTCCGGCCGCTGCTGACTTTCTTACCCCTTGTGAGTATCCGGCTTGGCGCTGGGATTCATTGCAGCAGTGTGTGTAACTGGTGCCCAGAACCAGCTGGGCTGGCTGCTGCTCTCTTCCTCTACCTGAGGGAAGAAAGTAAATGAAAAGCAAAACCACTCTATAATAATACTGGATACGAGGGATTAGGAGGTGATCTGAGTGCAAGGCTTGTGTTGGACACAGGCAAAATACTCGGGTGAGAGATGTAAGCCTCATCAGACTTGTATTTTCAATTAAAAAAAAAAATTGCTGAGCGTGTAGATGGTAGATCTGGCTTGCGCTGCACTTTATCCAACCGCTACCAGCAGTATCTCTCCCTGGATCAGGCACGTTGCTGGAGAGAGCAACAGCAAAGCTGTGTCCTGTTTGCAGCAGGAGAACGAGGCAGCGATGCAGCAGGTGTCAGTGCAGAGGATGATGTTTATCAATCTCTCTGAGGGAAACTGCCCTGCAGAGCTGCCAGGGCTCCGGCAGCACCCGGCTGCAGGGACCGAAGCAGTGAGTTCCAACACAGCCGGTCCCAGAGGGCCTGGAGGCAGCTGTAACCCAGCTGGGGCTCCAGCAGCCACACGTGCCCGTTGCTGGCTTTGACACTGCTGCCGTGTGTGCTGAGCAAGCGTTCCTCCCCCGTGCTGCACACCTTCCCAAGGGCTCGTCCCCTGAAGAGTGCGGGGAAGAGAAAAAAAGATGGCAATAGCTAGATCTGAAGTGATGTACGCGGGTCGCTGAAGGTCAGTGAAGACGGTAAAACACTTAAAAGCCCTTGGTCTTGACAAGGAAATCCTCTCTGGGAGCAGGGAATGTTTTTCCTTGTCCTTTAGAGCAGCCGTCACCCTCAGCAGCAAATGGGCTGGACTGCTGTCACCGGGGGTGATGAGGAGTCACTGGGGTTGTACAGGTGTCACTGGGAGGACAGCTGGGGGGGAGAGGGAGTTTATAAATCTATCTGAGAGCATGATTGGGAAGTTATGGGATTACACAGGTTCTACAAAGGGGTTGTGCCCTCTGTGGTGTCAGGAGGTGAAAAATCTCATCTGGAATCGAAGTCGAGTAACCGTAGGACTGGTGCCTGAGAAACTCCTCTCCGGTGGCACAGGCTTGGCTGTGTGACCACTGCTGGCACCCCGTGCCACCAGGTTTTAGAGTGCCGCTGGCCTTT
Source organism: Pterocles gutturalis (assembly GCF_000699245.1). Taxonomy (NCBI): domain Eukaryota; kingdom Metazoa; phylum Chordata; class Aves; order Pterocliformes; family Pteroclidae; genus Pterocles; species Pterocles gutturalis. The sequence continues at coordinate 5,011 of NW_010144529.1, forward strand.
TACATCTTTTTTAGAGCTTTCAAATGCTTTACTAGTGGCAGTGTATGTGGTAGAGGAATAACCAGCACGAATGTCCCCGGGATAAATACTGGGGGCTGTCACCCCAGCCATGGGGCTTTCCTGCTGCCCACAGAGGCACAGCTGGTCCTGTGGCTTTTTTCCCTTCAATTACCCCTGTGAGGGTCCCTCTCACTGCACTTCTCCTCTGAGAGCAGCAGGTTTAACTGAAGAAATCAGTAGGAACGAGCAACATTTTTTAAGGACCAGTCTGTGCTGGATATTTGCATATTTTTTATGAGGTTTGATTTTTATGATTTGATTTGGCACAGAGCTTCTGCTGCCACACACATATTTGCACTGGGCTGTTCTGCAGCTCCCGCATTAACCCTTTCTTTCCACCCACCGGCTCTCCTGGGCGGGGGGGAGGCTGGGAAGCAGCTGCCTGCGTAGGGTGAGTCAGGAGGATGCACACACCCTGCCCGCCGGCTCCGTGTGCCTGCGCCCCGGCAGCGCTGCCTTGAGTTAACCAGCAACCCTCCCGAGCTCTGCTTCCAAACCAGGAGTCTGGGGGTATTACTTCATATTCAGAGAAATCCTTAGCCTCTCTGAGACCCCAGGATGGTAAGCAGGTATATTTTGGTGCCTTTTTTGTAGGAGGCAGCCTCAAACCTGGGTCATTGAATGGGTGGGAAGCGTGGGCTCCCGAGAGACTGGGGAGCTGGGGACCCCGAGGACAGACAGGCTCCCGTCACTGGGGACAGGGGATATCCAACTCTGTTCCAGCGCTGAAAAGCGATTCCTGGTGGTTACAGTGAAAGTTCCTCCCAGCGGGATCTTTGCACACATAAATCTGATGCAGGTCCCACAAACTGGAAATGCAGGTTCCTGGCACCACCCCGAGCGCAGCGCAGCTCTGAATCAGCTGGGGGTTTGCTGGGCTGGTCCCGCCCCGAGCAAACACAGCAGAGGGAAACCATCTTTCGTACCATCTCTGGGGCCTGGCAGCGTGCTGGAGATGCTTTCCATTTTAGAAGCCAGCTCATGACGTGGGGATGGGTGGGTTTTGAGAGAGATGCTGAGCATTAGCAACTGCAACAGAACATTTTGGTGTGAAACAGGCTTGCCCAGTTTTTAGAACCCGTTGAAATGGCATGTCCAAAATTACTACTCATTTGTGAAATGTGGACTGTTTCCTCCATCTTTGCATAGTCTCTTCCGACTGCCATTCCCTTCCTACTCCTATCCAAACATGTGATGTATGTGTTGTTTTTAATTCAGTGCTCAGATGTCTGTGTTTCCCTGTAAATGAGCAGGTATCCTCGGTGTGCTCTGGAGACTGGCAGCGATGAATTACCATAGCAGATAGGAACTGCTGGGGTTTTTCCTCTGTGGTTTTTGGTCTCTCATTGCTCTGGACAATTTCATTATCGGCTCTTGAAGTGCCTCTGTTAGCCTTTGTCTTCCCTCTGGCCTTCAGCTGAAGTTAAGGATCTTTCTTTCCTCTGGATCGTACTGCATCTTTGGGACCAGCAGAGAGGTCTTAGATGAGGCTACAAAGCTCCTCTACTCTGATGGCTTGCCACTAACAGATCTGTCCTAATGCCTCCGCAGACCTTGGCTTCTCCATCAGCACCAGGTTGTCTGACGGTTGTGCAGTCCCAGGAATGGGAATTCCCACTCGCTCCCTCCTGGCTCACCAATAACTGGTTCATTCATTGTGGTTATAGAGGATCTTTGGTCGTGTGCAGGGTGATGGACTTTGCAAGCGAAGCGTGTGTATTTTCTTATCATTTTGTCTAAAGCTGGGGGATTCCAGGGCTCTTCTGAAGGAGTCCAAGCTGCTGCTGGTGAAGTGAACGAGCTGCCTGAGCCCTGGATGGGGCTGGCTGTATAAACCCAGCTTGACCTTTGATCAAGGAGACTTTGGAATCCTATAGCAATCTCTTGTTAAAATAGCGTTAATGCCAGTGAAAGGCAAAGGGCACAGGCTCAATCATTATCCAGGCTTTTGTGTGCAGAAAACCACAGCACTGAGCGGGGGCAGGCTGATGGTAGGATAACATTTCCTTTGCACAAGGGGCTGTTAACAGCTAATGCAAACAGCTGCCTGGGGTGAGCAGGAGGGTGGACCCTGGGAACAGAGCGGTATGTCCCCGACTGCTGTCTGTGGGGTCTGCGAGCTCCTGCTGCCCGTGCAGTTATTTCCTTGCTCTGGGTCTCTCCCAGTGCTGGTATGTGGAAGCCCAGTCCACTGCCTGGGTCACTGACGCCTGTGCTGACAGTCTGATTCAGCATCAGTTTGTGTTTCGGACATGGGTGCGTTAGTGTACTTTTTGTGAGCGATTCCAGCCCCTCTGCAGAGCAACCCCAGCCATGAGTCACTGGAGGAAAGGAGAGGCTTCTGCTGCTGGCGGGGTACGAGGCAGGAGCCTGGTCAGCGCTCTGCGTGAGTCAGCATGCCACGAATATCTCACGGTGGGTGGCTGTAATTATCCAAAGTGCCCTAGCTGTAAGCATCCTCGCAAATGTGTAGGCTGCTAAATTGCATGGTCCCGTACCAGCTAAACGTGCTGCTGAATTTTCAGCATGAATGAGACTGGAGTAATTGAGAGTGAAACACAAACCACACAAGCAGCAGCTTTCCCCAGTGTTCAGATATGCTGGTGCTAGTTTCCCAAAAAGCTGGGAGTCTGTCTGCAACTTCACTGTGGTGTGTACGTGACTGCGGCACGAGCTGGCAGCGCTTGCTGGAGAGCGGTGCACACAAAACCCGTGGGAGCCATTAAATTTGCTTGGTACGTGAATGGTGAGAAACCAGCGCTGCTGGTCGTGGGCTGGGGAGCCTGAGCTTGGGTGTGAAATAGCCGTGCTCCCCTCCAGCCTCTCTGCACCTGACTGCCATGGGGGAATCGTGCCCATGGCTTGTGCAACCTTTATCACCTCACTCATCCTCTCAAACCCCGTCACAGCAGCCACCGCAGGGAGCTCCGTGTCTCGGAAGCGGCCCCGGATCCCATCCGCCTCCTGTTTGTGCAGACAGATTCCCAGCTAGACAGGCTAGGGCCTGCTTGTCAGCGCTTTGCCCCGATACCCTGGGCATAAACCTAACACCTCTGTTTTCTCAACTATTGCAGAATGCCCAGGAATCCCATGGGGTGGCTGTGCCAACGCCGTCGGTGCCAGAAGACTTTGAGGAAAAAGCAGCTCACGGTAAGGGATGCTCTCTGCTGAGTCCTGGACGGTGCTGAGCGCTCAGCAGCACCGTGCCCTTGGGGAAGGAAGCGTGTGTGTACCAAGCTCTGGAGCAGACAGTCTGATCATGAGATTTTCATGACAAAATAGTCTACTATTAATTATTTTTGAAGTCATTGAAAATGAATTCATTTCTGAGGGCTGAGGCATAGTGGCTGTTACAGTTCAGCAAGTTCTAGACAGCTGCTGAGCAAAATAAACCGGATTCCCAGGAGGATGGCTGGCCAGAGGCGGTGCTGGCCGTGCGATGCTGAGGGAGAAGGTGCTCACGCCGACACGCTTTCGCTCTTCCTTGCAGGCTCCGGCTCCCAGCTCAATGGGAACTACCGACCGTACAGCTCGGTGGGGGACCTGCGCCCACAGGCTCTCAAGGGGGATGACCTGGATGAAGACATCCCTCCGCCGC
>NW_010144530.1:0-1058 GCF_000699245.1 Pterocles gutturalis
GTCTTCTCCAACCTTAATGATTCTATGAAATACTGCAAAATTGATGGCCTTTCCAGATAACTTCACTGTTGCCTACATATCTGATCAAATAAACACAGAAAAACAACACAAGATAATAAAAGAAATGGTAAATGTAAATAGTTATTCATATCCAGATTCCCCCACTCAGCCGCTTACACAGAAGAGAAAAAAATAGCAGCATCTCAGACACCACACTGGTTGGGAAAGGGTTTAAAAGTTAACTGGATATTTAATTTAGAGTCTTGTTTTTTTGGACTGCAGTAATTTCTTAATAGATACAGTCTACCAACTCTGTGAATTTCAGCATCAGAAAGTATTACCAGCTATAGCTTTTGTCAGTGACCTAAAGATGTTATCTTCCCCCACTTTTCCAGATAATGAAGTTATCAAAAGCAATCACATTATATCAGACCACACGATGTGGATTGTTTCAGATACCAAACTGCCTTTGAACTGAAAGAGAGGCCAAAGAATTTGTGCTCATTTCAGCAGAGCAATTAATGCTCCTTTTACCAAGCCAGTTCAACATTTCCTTTAAGTTTTCAAACAATAAGAAGTGTTTTGCGCTTTGGTGTGTGAATTTAAAAGCGGGCAAGGTTTTGTCCCATTCGTACTACATACTGTTTTACATCTATTTTCAGGCACCTGGGTGCCTCCATCACATAGAAGATGACATGATAAGAACCAACAGTGATTGAAATAAACTGTGGTGATGGGACAAATTTGTGCTCCTGATTTTGTTTGTTTCATAAGCTGAGGTCTAACGAAGCAGCATATTAGAAATGAGTCACTACAGAAGTGAGCAGTTCAGCTTCTGTGATTCATTCCAAAAGAAGCTGGATGCCTGTATACGCCAAGGCCTCCTTTGAGCAAATAATGTATTTTGTGATTTATATTGTTTCTCTGTGTAAGTATTGGGCAACAGTTTAATCTCAAACAGATCAGTTTTCCAGACTTCAATTTATTAATAAAGCATTAATAGGTGAAAAAAAGCAATTCAGAAAGCTGCCCACCACAGCACTTAACTTGAAGCAGGA
>NW_010144530.1:1089-15430 GCF_000699245.1 Pterocles gutturalis
AGTACTCACATGATTTGAACAATACTGCTTCTTTTAAAGTGTATGTGAATTATGGCTGTTGGAAGCATCTGTTTACTCAAATACAGTGCTTGGTAACCTTAGCAATAGTTTATTTACTTATGTAACGCCCCACAGGTCAACCCCTCAAGCTTCTTAAACTGCAAGCAGTTTCTTAAACAGCAGTAGAGTCCAATAAAGAAAAATTTATCTACATTGTTGGGTCTTGAATGGTGCTATGTATGTTTGATAATAAAGAACTTCAGTTTCTGAAATGCTGCTAATCTGGAAGATTTCAGCAGCACTTAACAAAAACACTAAACAAAACAAAAAGCCCTTGGAAACAAAATTAATTAGTCTGGTTGCCTAACTGATTGATCTAGGAAATTCTTGCCAAACGTTCATGTCTTACTGTCTCTTCCAAATTGTAAGATACTTTAATCTTTTTTAAATGACTCTATGAAGTGACAAAGCACAGCATTATGCTGGATACCTCATCAATAGAAGTGTGCTTTGGGAATCACTAAATTTAAAACCCTTGCATGGCACTCCGCCCTTGACCTGTATCACTCAAAGCCAAGCATGCACACATGACAGAGCCCCGGCAGTCAAAGAAACACTGAGTAACATCTCAAAGGTGGCTGTCACAATGCATGATTGATAAAAGCAGACACCTGAAGCTTTCTTCTCTTCTAAGACACCTCCTAATGTGCTTGGCACACTGGTAATTCCTGAAGTTTTGGTACATTTCACACATTGCGGTAAATAAAAATAGCAGTTTCTTGATTTGGTCTGCTTTCCTGATGAGGGAATTGTTCTCCCCTTCCCTGAAGATATTGTCTGACTTCTGCTTTCTTGCAAGGCTTTGAAGTTCTCTTCTCTTTATAATAACAGATTGAGAACCTTCAACAATTTGAAAAATAGCAGTGCAAACAAGGCATTTCCATTTTATTTAAAACAAATTCTGACATCAGTTAATGAAGGCTTGCAGAAAGGGTGTCATCTGCAGCACTGGCAGCAGCAGCACTGTTATTCCACCACCAGCTCAAGGGTCTGGTGAGCAGAGGTGTAGTGAGGCTGGCATGGAGAGGGGAGAGGGGTCAGAGAAGGGACAAGGGCCCTGGCGGGTTCTAAGGAAGGGTTCCAAGACCCTTTCATTGGGACTTACAACCACGTTTCTCCTAAGAATCTACTCAAATTTGGCCAAAAGAAAGACCCACAGTTCATGTTTCCTGCATGGGAATGCATAGCTCAGCAGGCAGTCCCACGTACAGCGCTCTCCTCTCGGTGTTCTGGACACCTCCAACCCTCATGGGACCTGACACTGCAAAGGTGGATAGTCACTGAACCCCATCTGACTGCAAACTGGCAAGAAAGATCAACATTAAAGTTGGGTGAGAAACCCAGGGTAAGAATCTGGAAGTGAGATTAAACCGAGCTGGGTGGTTCAGAGGGAGGTGATACATGACAAGAACAAATCAGTTAGTAGTGACCAGGCAAGGGCTGGGACCAGAAGAGAGACTTGGATTTGCATGAGAGATCTATGACAAGACAGCAATGAGAATGAGACTGAAGTGAAGAAACCAAAAGGAGAGACTGGGCCTGATTAAAAGAAAGGAATGGGACTGCACAAGGAGTTGCAGTAAGAGAGAGACAGGACTGTAACAAAAACAGGCAGGAGATGAGCAGCAGAGCTGAGGCTGGCAAAACCCAGACAGAAAAGTTAAGTCTTCCAAAGGATGCTCCTATACAAGAAACCAGCTGGAACACTGGCCTCTGAATGCCACTGTTTCTCTGATTTCTGAACATACTCATCAGCAAAAAGCCTGTAAACAATGTAGGTATGGAGATGATGGAGTATAACATTTCTGTATTTCCACTCTGTTTTACAAGAACCTACTTCTACCCATCCCTGTTAGATAAGGACTATGTTCACCTGTGGGAGAAATGCAAGCACATGCCACGTTCTCAAACACCGTTCCCAAAATGAGTGGAAACTTCTGATCTTAATGCTTCTACATATCAATTTACTTTCTCTAGTAATACCCTCCTCTCCTCTTTACCAAGATATTGTGGAAATCAATGAGGCACAACAGCTGTAGCTACAGCATCAGAGGAAATCCACCATGAAAACAACCCCTCAGTATACCGAACAGGATTTCAATATTGTACACTAAAATAACACAGGGCCATCCATTCAATGGATGAGTGACTGTGTGAGTCTATAATGAACACCACAAAGCTGAAATGTTAATCTTTCAAGGCCTTGTGAACAGCAACTTACATTACCTTAACATTTTCAAGAAAAAAAAAATTTTAAACAAAAAGATCATACGCTTGAAAGTGTCAATAAAATACACAATGCTTAAAAGCTTCTAAGCAGATACTAATAAAGTGTATATATAACGCTTGCAGGAGAACAAAGTGACCTCTATTTGCTAGAAAATAAGTAACCTTTAACCACAGGCACTTATGCTGGATGTTCAAACAATTTGCGGTTTTAGCACATCATAGTGATCTGCAGTGAGCGAAGAAAAAGTAATCTCAAGGACAAGGATTTATTACCCAAATAAAAATATTAACTATTACTGAATAATAAAAATATCTATCAGCCAGGAGTTATTTTTAGCTGAAAACAATTCATTCTAAGGAAGTGTAACCAGATGTGCGTCAAGAATGATAAATGGAAGGGGGTTTTATGTGCACCATAAATGTGAAGCGAGGATTGTACTCTGATGTGATAACAAGGGAAGTACAAATGACTATGGTTAGAGGTATCAGTATATCCAGTACAATTTCCTGTACATTAAACTTCAAAATATTCTAAGGTCATCAACCCTGAAAAGACAAAGTGAGTATTTCAGCATTTTCAGTAGATGAAAAAGTAACATCTATTAAAGAAATTCTTGCACCTGGTATAAACATCACTCCTGCAATGCAGCATTTTTGATTAAGAATGTCCTATGGAAGCTCTTCAGCCAGAACAGTGTATGTAGTGTTCTAGAGATATATCTCTTTAGTGTCCTACACTGTTGATAGATTATTTTTTTTTTAATTGATCTGTATTCTTTGTTCATAGTCCATTTGTTTAAACACTTCTGCTCTAAAATGTCACATTCAATCAGAAAGCTTTTGACTACATTGGAGTTAAATAGATATTCCATAATTATTGTAATAAAAGTGTGGTATGAACTTTCATTATAAAGATAGTCCTGTTAAAAGCGTTTACAGATGAAGGAGTTGAGGCACACTCCTGCAAGTCACCAAGGGAGGGATTCTGTACTCTCATTTCTAAACAGTCCCATTAAAAAGAAATAGAATTAATTGAACTCTTTCATTGTCTATGAACAGCAGCCATACAGTATCAACTATTTCCTTGGCTTTTAAGAGCATCTCCCTCCTGGAGAACCAGAATAAATTCATAGATGGATTCATTTTTAGAGATAACTATAATAATAAGCAGCAATCCCTGACACCTGGTAACATCAATGAAGGAATTTTGGCCCTTTATTACTTAATGGATGAAGTGTGAACGGAATAAAATCTCATCAGCTTCTTGCCACTGACTGATATAATTATGCTTTTCTTTAATTCCTTGAATTACACTTAATATTTGTGATACTCCAATATTGTCCTTCAATTACTTATTGTCTACTTATATTTCTGCTACATTTAAACTTTAGTCAAATTTTTACTTTTCATATTTTATTTCTTTCATTTTAATAATGGTTCTGCAGCAGACTGATTCATGCTACCATTACACATTAGAATCTCCATTTGTGTCTTCATAACATATTTGGTCTTAATTCCTCCATAATCTCTTTAGTTTATTTCTTTCTTTCACTAAAAAAAAAAAAAAAAATCTTGAAAATACTCTCATTCAAAGCTGTACTTAAGATCTGCTCTGTAGAATATGTAAAAACACAGGAGCAAACTTTATAAAAGAGGTCTGTCCCTTCGGTCTGTTCTAATTGTACATCCTTTCCACTTCTGACCAAATCTAGATGGATTAGACTAGAACATTTCCCAGAGTTCTTTGACATTCTACATATCACATATTATTTTCCAAAGAACCATAAAGCATTTAAGTCTCTGACAACAGGTTTCACCTACAAAACATGAATCTGCGTCTGAAGGCAGCTACATAAGATTGCTGTAGCCTAAGTGCATTTGCTCAGTTTGTAAATTTGCTGTCTTAGGCAGTGACAGATGTCATCAGATCAGAGATACATTTATTTGTGGTGATATGAAAGAAAATCTTTCACTTCTACAAACAGATTTGAGAATCTGCTTTGGAGAAAAGCATCTTAAATGACTTTTTAAAGTTTCTATCCCAGAAGTGAAATACTGACTTCACTACAATTCCAAAGCCTTCAAAAGATAAGGAGGGCTTGATCGAAGCTGATCTTTTGCAAAAAATGAAGGAAATGTGCCTAGAAATATCAAGGGACAAGAAATATTAGTATCATCTTTTTTTTGTGTAGGAATTTAATCTGGCTCCAGTTCGTATCCCGCTCAGGATTTTGAACAGTGAGTGGCATTGGTGCACTAGTGTGCAGCTTAATTAAAAAGAGATTCCCCCTCTTCCTGGAGGAAGGCAGCTATAAGAGCCATGTAAAACAAATTAAAGAGAAATAAGACCCAAGTATTAGCAAGTCTTCATGGATGGCCTACAGTTCTCTGCCGTGGTTTCTGCAGAGCAGGAAAAGGTTATTCCACAAGCCACATTTCTATTTGCTAAACAGACTCAAGAGCCTGAGCACCACTTTGCTTCAAAACAGTGTTCACACTGAATCATTTACTTCTTTCTTACTGTACGCCACACACATGCCTGTTTCTCTCTACTGCCTAGTGATAAAAACTAGATAATCAGAGATGCAAGATAATGATACAGTCTGGTTCTCCACAGCAGTATGTTTGAGCACAGCAGCTGTATAAAGAATGGACTGGCAAAGAAGTTGACACAGCTAAGTTGTTTGCAAGTTAGCAAACAAGAGTTGAGCATCCCTGAAGCCCTCAGTGGGCAGATTCATTTTCTGCAACATTCATCCATCTACTCTGATGTAGCAGCTGCTGGTTAACATAGCAGAGCAATCTGAATAAAACTTTTTTTGTTTTCTAAGACTCAATGTAAAAGTTATTCTTGCTTCTCCCAAGATATCACATTTCCTGAATACTATTCTGAGATTCAATCTAATTTAAAAGTATGAGAAATAAAAAGCTGTCTTTTTTTCTTCTTCCAAGTTTTATACATTTTCCATGTAAAAACACAAGCAGACATATCACATTTCTTGAATACTATTCTAAGTTTGAGATTCAATCTAATTTAAAAGTATGAGAAATAAAAAGCTGTCTTTTTTTCTTCTTCCAAGTTTTATACATTTTCCATGTAAAAACACAAGCAGACATAATTCTGTTCCCCCCCCCCCCCCAAAAAAAAAGTCATAAATCCTTACCAAAACTCATCTTGGAGCTTTTAATTATATCAGAAACAGGTTAAATCTCAGCTACTTTAACATTTTGCATGTGATTGTTTTTCTCCTGTCTGATATCAAACAACAAAGCAAAGGCCTTCCTAAGCAATCTTACTCTCTATGTAAAACACCATTCCAGTTATCTAATTGAAGAAGCCATCTGAGTATTTCGTCAGAGAGCAAAATGCCCCAATCTTCTCCCCTTATCAACAACCTTCTGGTTTGAAAGCCCAAGAAATTTTTTGAAACAGCTGAGAATTTGCTTGGACTTCTAAGTGAAAAACAACTTACACTTGTCCAGTGCTGTCCTGATGTAACTGTGGTTGGATTTTTACTTTCGCAGTGTAGTTGCACTTATTATTCTTCATATTTCCAAATTTAGGTTTATGGAACTAATCTATTTCCAATAAGATCATTCACTGAAGCCCCACCAAGAATCCTGCAGGCTGGAACTTTCAGTGTTGTTTAAACTAGAGCCATCTTGCATATTATTCATTTCAAAAACCACAGCGTTTCATCGTGCGCGAGAAGTTGGAAAAACATGTTGAAAAGGAATTGTGCAAATCAAATTTACTGACAATTCAAAATTTCTGTTAGCCAAAAATTTTTGTTGAGTCTTTTCTAGATATGTTGATAATGTTACAGGAATTTAACATGTGTCTGCTGGCTGTGACAGTATACACTTAAAATTTACATTTTGAAACTCTACAGCCTATGGAGACAGCTACGTATTGTTGCACATTAACCATATCCCCAGGTGTGCTAGTACTAGACACAGGGCAAATCAAAGAGACACATCATGAACTGCACTTAGCACGTGGCTTTGACCACTTTGTCTGCTTTCTGCCAACAAATCCATTTTCTCTCGGACTACTTCTGACATTCCAGTCCTCTGAGCAATTCTAAACAACCATTGTTTTTCAAACATCAGCATGCCACAAAAATGCTTTCTACTTTCCCCCTAAATACAAAATTTCTCTCAGAAAATAACCCTGGCCTAATGTTGACACTGACCAATATTTTGTCTTCCAGATCTAGAGATCTATGATGCCATTTTGTGATACCAGAAACAGGAGATTTAAATTATGGAAAAAAGTCATTGGATGGCAAAGATTATTATTTTTATTGTGGAAAAGCTTTTTTTGTGACTTTTTATTTTAGTTAAATCACTGATTAGTCGGGTTTTTGTTTTGCTTCTATGGGTCCTTAGGCTTGGACATCCATCTCCACAAAACAGATAGTCTAAGAAGGAGCTTTTGGAGGGTGGGTTGTTTTTTTTTAAAGAGTGAATGCTCTAGTGCCTTGTCAAAGATTAAATTTGAGAATTTAGTCCAGGAGTCTTTGGTTTTACCTATGTTCTCCCTAATTAGATATTGGAAAGGCATGCATTTCCATTCTGACTCAAATTTTCATTGCTCAGAAATGAGTTATTGCTTTCAGAAAAGCACAGTGTTTTATTTATTTTCATCCACTTCATTTTGCAAAAACTTTGTGATTTTTTTTTTTGTTTTGCTTTGTATAGTACTAACATTCTTTACAACCTCCAGAAGTCTTTCTTTCTATCCTTACTCAGATTCCTTTAGACCACTAGAGTGATACAACAGCATTCAAGTATAAATGACAATAAGGCCCTGGTTTTCCAATCTCAGAAGAAGAAAACTGAGTTTTCTGTTAGAGTTGGGTTCCATTAGAAAACAATTACAAGGACTTCAAATGAAAACAAACTCTTTGGTTTCGCTGGGGCTATTTTTCATACAGGAATTGCAGCCCATTAGAAAACAAACCTTATTAACAATGGTTTAAATTACAAGCCTTTTCCACAATCTGAATTAACAAAGAATGTGGCAACTACTCAAGAGGTTTTCTCTACTTAATTATTTAAGCAGCTCACAGTTCCTTGCTTAATACCCTATGGTTCTAAACCTAGTTCCAGCCTAACTCAGTCTTGTTGAAAACACTACTGTCATCTAATTTAGGCACATACAGAGAAAGATACACAGTAAATGTATCTATCTAGCTGGAGAATATAACAGATGTATAGACCATCACGCTTTTTAAAAATCTGCAATTCAGGTATACATCTAGGAATTCTGTGTAGAAGAGAGACCATAACTAGAAACTCAGGTCTGCTAGTTTTATCACACCTGTAAATGTAAAATTGCAGACTATGGCACAAAGAAAGAAGAACTAGGGTAAGTTAATATGTTTTAAAGCATTTTTAAAAGACATGGATGCTGAAAGAGCCCTATGACACAACATCATGAGAAAAAGAGAAAGATTAAGGACCATGAGAAAAGAACAAACAGGTTTTTGCCAAGCAGGTACAGCACAATCTTAGGAAAAATAGTGATGGAGCAGCAAATACCTTGTAGAATTGCTACTCGTATACTAACAGGGCTAGAAACATTTAAAAAAAAAAAAAAAAAAAGAATCAGTCTTTTTGTTCCAGATTAACAAAAAACATACTCAGGTTTGGAGTCCTGGACAGAATGACAGCCATCAGGAATTTGGCAACAATAAACTCCCTGTGCAAAATAGACTAAGTTAAAGCAAAGTACTTTTAAGTAAATACTTTGCCCTGAAAGACACATACAAAACTCAGCAGTGTTAGACCTTCAGTCTGCTTAATCTAGTAAAAATTGGCAAATAATAGTGTGAACATAAGAATTATTGAACATTATGGCCAGGCTAACATTTATTTCTTCAAAAATGTCAAGAATGAAAAATAAAAATAATTTCAATAACAGCACAAAGAGGTTACTTTCTTTCAAAATATGCCATCGATCCAAGCAAGCATAGTAAAAAGGGCCATGACTTATTAGAAATGTGCCCTGATGGGAGAAAGCCCTTCAAAAACGGTTAGTTCAGCATAGCACAGTGTGAGGACATCCACTGGTCCACAAACAGGAAAACTAGATTTACAGTACTATAAAGATGTCATGAGACACACTGCATAAGAGGTAGTGCAAAGAGGAGAAAAATGAGCTAGGAGGAATATGCTTAATACACAGAAATTAAAACAATAGCAAATTTCTACTCACATTTCTTGCAAAGGTCACTCTGAAAAGAAAACCAAATATCACTCAAATCAAATACAGAACAAAATTAGAAAAATAAACATTTACTACAGACTGCAACCCATGGGATAGGCTGACTTCTCTTTAATTGCTGCAGGATAAGCAGTAAGACCTCCAGTTTCATGGCTCAATAAAGTATGGACTTCAGTTGACTTTAGAGAAAGCCCAAAGAGCCTGAATCTTCAAAATTGAGGAGTTATCCTCCCAACTGAAATTAGCAGGGGCAGGATAGGCCTAAATCCTTCCTAATGAAGTCCTGTCTTTTTTTACATAAAGTGACTGGTTAAAAGGGGTGAAAGAGTTACCACTCCGTAAATTAGTTAGCTAATTTAAAAATTAAAAATGATAGTCTAATAAAAATATTATTAAAGCTAATACCACCCTTCTGTGGTATTAGTGTATAAAAACAAGCATGCATTTAAGAGCAAAGTACCCTCAAGAGATTTAAAGACTATCAATACAAAATAACGGATTAGATCCTGAAGATCCTACTCAGCTTGTCCTGAGGGAAAACTTTGAACAAATCTAATTAGAAAGTCTTTAAAATCCAACAGAGAGTTTAAGTAATAAGATTAAACCCTGGCACTAGAGTGAAACAGTATTTTGACAAAGTTTTCATTTCAGAACAAGACAGACTCCAAAAAACAGAAACAGAAAAGATTCTCTATTGTGTTACAAGTTGTTCTTCATAGTTCCCGATTTGCTCCTCTGTAGCAGGAACATATACTTGCCTGTGTTTTACAGAAGAAAAACTGAGATGTATGGAGGGAAAAAAAAAGAGGAAAAAAGACAACTGTTTAATACTATTTAGATATTTAAAAAGCAGACTGGCACATAAATAATATTAAAATCTGTCTCTACGTGACTTGCTGTCAAATAGTTGTGAACACTGTAAGCACAGGACCACGCTTGCTTCCATGGCCTCATCTCTGACAAGAAGAAAGGAGAAGCAAGGAATATTGACAGATGGAAATAAAAAGCAGATTTTAGCCTTTGATTTTTTTATTTTTTTTTGCAAGCAGGTGCAACATGGAACACCTGGAGTGCTCCTCGTCTCCTTTTATACACAATATAGAAGATACTCTGATGACTCCAGTGCTGGACTGTTAGATAGATAATCACTACAGTAGCCATACCAAGGCACCAGTAGTTCTGCTTAAAAAAAAAAAAAAAAGAAACCACAACAACAACACCACCACCACACCACATTAATGCACTTGAAATCCACCTAATGGGAACGTGCCTTTGTTCTTCAGCAAAACAAAGGGCTCTGAAACTACCGCTAAGTTTTTTTTAGTAAGGATTTCAACATTTTTTCATGTCCAACACTTTTTGGACAAGAGCCAGCAACAAGCCCTTGCAGCAAAGGCGGCCAACATCCTCCTGGGCTGCATTAGGAACAGCATCTCCAGCAGGCTGAAGGAGGTTCCACTCTAATTAGCACTGGTAAGATCACATCAGGAGTGCCGAGTCCAGTATAAGAGGAAAAAAGGAGTACGGCCAACAAAGGGTCACAAAGATCACTAAGGACACCAATTTGTTGGAGTGAGTTCAGAGGAGGCCCCGGAAGACGGTCAGAGGGCTGGAGCACCTCTCCTATGAAGACAGGTTGAGAGAGTTGGGGTTGTTCAGCCCGGAGAAGAAAAGAGAAGACTTCCGGGAACTAGATGATCTTTAGGGTCCCTTCCAACCCAAACCATTCTATGATTCTATTAATTGGAGTATCTCTCACACAAGAAGTGTCTGAGAGTGCTGGGACTGTTCAGCCTGGAAAAGAGCAGACTTAGGAGGGAATCATATCAACATGTAAAAATACCCAATGGTGGAAGTAAGGACAAAGCCACAGTGAAAGGACTTGAAGCAATGGCCACAAACTGAAATCTCCATCCGTGAAGATATTCAGAATCAAATGACACAACCCTGAGCAACCCGCCCTTGTTGACACTGATTTGAGCAGGCGGGGTTGTACTAAATGATCTTCAAAGATCCCTTCTAAACTCAGCTGGTTTATGATTATTCAGGGAAAACAGCAGCAGGAAGGCAGCTGGATCACTATGAACATCTAAGTGTCTTGGCCAGTTTCTCCACTAAAAATTATTATCCTACATGAAATTAGTACTTAATCTCTAATTTACACCCCAAACCAGGCTAGCTAGCCCAAGTTTAAAGCACCACCATGTTTAGGGAAGAGGGTTGTTCCCCTGTAAATGGGAGCTGGGTATAAAAGGGAAACCTAGATAAAAGCCAATTGTGAAAGATACAGCTATTTCTTCCTTGCAAATATGACTCAATTTAACTACTAATGTAAGCTAGGTTAGAGAAATCACATTGCAAAATTTCACGTGAGGTACGCTGCACTATGATATTACTGCTGACAAACTGATCTTAGAGCCTGACCAGCTGACACCCTTTGTTCCTGTTCCTGTTACATGCAGCATTATACTCATGAGCAGTTGCACTAGAAGAAATCTTTGGGTCATAACCACAGTCAATTCTGCAATGAAAGCACCCCTAGAAAAAAAAAAAAAAAAACACACATTTATATTGAAGCCAAGGTTATAATTTCATTGTATGAGAGCTGGATATAGCAATCACCACAGCCTGCAACAATTTATGTAACTTTTGGTGGGTCAGCCCTATAAACTGTTTGGAGAACATATCCAGCTAAAGAAAACTGGCAAAAACTAGGTTAAGCTAATACTGGAGCCAAATTCTCTGCATTGCACACACTAGTTTCAGGCAGAAACTAACAGTCACCACTGATACTCACTGTTTCAGATATAAAGAGGTATCATTCTCTTTAATGTTTCTGTAACACTGAAAATGTTGTCTAGTGCCCTAAGGCTTAATTATGCACTTCCGCTTTCTCTCTAATTAAGGCAGTGTCATCATCGTCGTCCCCCCCCTTTTTTTTTCCCCTCTCTGCAGTGCATGTGTCCCATAGAAAAATCCAATAGAACAGAAAATAACAGAACTTTATAAATAAATATTTGGTGGCATCTTGTCAAATTTAAGAATCATATCATTATATAGTACTTGCAAATGGTGTAGCAAACGGCTACTGAAGACATTTGAAACACTTAATAATGGGTATGTACAAATAGAGGCCTCATTAGCCTTTAGAATCACTGGAGCTAACTCCTACTACTGCTGCAGGTGATTGTGTGTGAAGTACTTCCCACTAGTCTTAACACCTTTACCCCAAAATATCAAAAGCTCTGGAGCTCAAGATAGCAAGGGTATTGAAAGGAAAATAAAAAGGAGACCGTAAGTGAAAAGAAAAGCTCTACCTTTCAAGTCCAAGTTAATTCTGGCTGCCTAGGGATACACTTGAGTACTTTGACCAGCATGAATCAAGTAAGGTTGCTCCGATTCAATTGCCCTTATCTCAGAATTACTCATCTTTTGTTAGTTTCAGTCAGACCCCATAATGCCTTTTAAATTTTTAGAGTGTATTTTTGTTTAAAGAAAAAGCAAACTGCCTTTTTTTTTTTGTCTAGACAGTATTGTCTTTAACTAAAAGCTTCTCCTGAAGTAACAGTAGCTGTTGGGGGATATGTCCTGAAATTGCCTTTGTGTATAGCTTCTTACATTTGTCTTTTTGCTAGAAGTGAGATAAAGGAAATGAAGATAAAACAGATTTATGTATCAATTCCCAAGATGTTTAAGCAGATCATTCTCTTACCTACTGCACAAAGCTCAAGTAAATGAGCTCAGCTCACCAGGAAGAGTTGCCAAGTGAAAACAAAAAAGTTAAATGCAATTTTCTAAATTTAAAAAAAAATAAAAATCAAAGCTGCATGGATAGTCTCAGCAGTTTGCAGAACTATTAGGATGCTGCAGTCTGGTGTGTTTGAAAGTGTTTCTGCAGGGAGATTGCATTGATTTAATCTCAGATTTGACATGATTTGAGGGTTAAGAAAACTGTTGGCTCTGAGAAATAAACACACTTAATACCACCTACTAAGTATGGTTTCACTTTCACAGGACTGCCTGCTTTTGCAGGATGAAGGCTCTGAGCAGAGCCTTGACATTTTCAGTTCTGTTGAGTGGCAGCTTTGAAAAAACTTGTAGCTACCTCATCAGGTGTTCCAACAAACCTGGCCAGGGACAACCTATTGAAGATTATACGATCACGGAAATATACTCCGAAGCAATGTACTGCAATAATCGTATTAACACAAGTTTAGGAATTCCTAAGTCCATGAAGGCTCACATCCAGCCACATAAGGTTTTTATGTATGTCATGCCCTATTTTCACATCTGCAAAGTCATGAACCCTTCTTATGAAAGGATTTAGGATAGAACATATTTCAATTTCTATTAAAGCCTCATTGTTTAATGAAAATGAACTTAGAATACTATGGATGGAATATCAGAGCCCTATCTGACAGAAAGACTAGATGGTTATGCGAGGTAAAAAATAATGTTCAACATAACAATTTCACAGACATCAAACCACTTGCACTTGATTTAAAACAAGAAACATTTCATTCATTTTCTCCTTTAAAATCATCAATATTAGATGATGTAGGCTCTGAATTCTGGAGTTCCCAAGGCCTAATGAACTTAGAGCAGGAGGAAGAAGAAAATGGTGATGGAGCCTTGGCTCTACTGACTGGACTAACTCAGAAGTAGAGGACTGTAAAAACAATTTAAAGATCTTCTTCTGTTACTCCACATGATCCTTTTTTTTTTTACAGTGGTTTTAAAAAGCCTCACCTAAGAATAAATGTTGCCTGTCTACTTAAACAAATAGATGGTTTCTTTTAATTGGGTTATATGTCCATTTCTCCCCATAACTTGGGTTGTTTCCTGCAGTTCTAGCACCACAGGGAAAAATCATGTCATTCCTGCCTTATGTAACTAACTTATGCACGGATAAAGCTACCAAACTTTAAATTCCTACTTTGAGACTAGGTTTTTCATAATGCTCTCATAATTTAAAATCCTAGTTAAGGATTAAAGCGATGAAGAGAAAAGAACCAATACCAAAGGACTGCTGTATAAAAGGCAAGCAAAAAAGAACTACCATGAAGCAAAATGAAAGGAGAATACACATAAATAAAGCACAAGAATACTTTTAACAATATGCCCCATTCAAAAATTTTGCATTTTCTGAGCTATACCTATTTCTGTTCAAGACAGTCAAAGACTCTCCTTCAGTAAGAGGTAGATTAGGCTCTTAATCAGGAGCTCAGAGCCACATTAAAAATACCAGTGTGCGTTGGTTTAAAAAGAAGTACTTTTTATTGTGAAATGTTCCTTTGGACTTAAAAAAGGAAAATGCTTTGCATTTTTTTTCTTCTAAAAGAATAGGCTCCAGACATTTGGAAAGTATCTGCTCTGAGTCACAGGCACAGGAGCCTGCAAAGTACCCCTTTATGCAATCATAGACACTCACCCTTCCAGTGTGAAATGTGCATCAGTACATCAGATGCACTATTTTGGGTGTTCCACAGGCACTCTGAGATCAGAAACTGTCTTGGCAAACTCTGCAAATCATGTCTCAGCCTGACCCAACACTTCAACCTCACGAAGCTGGAGCTTCTAAATGTTCCCATGTCACTACGCAGGGATCTCGGCACAGAGACTCAAACACTTCAAAGAATCCTTTGACTGCTGAGTTATGAGGAGACTCCCTTCTCCCCGAGCGAAGAGGCCAGGGAGAGAGACAACATATTTGCTGTGTTAGCTTTAGAAGTCATACACTGTTTGCAGAAGGGGTTATCTTGTGTCCACACTCTCTGATCTAAGCTAATGTTTGTTTACAGAAACTGTAAAGCAGGAGGG
>NW_010144530.1:15461-24676 GCF_000699245.1 Pterocles gutturalis
GGAATGTTTCACTGTATTACTTGTGGTCTCCTCTATAAAGGGGTCTTTGAGACAACCTTTTGGGGTGCGGGGGGAGAAGTCACCTGCAACAGCCACATCAGGAGATGCCCATTTCCAGGAAAAAGTCTAGCTCCTTTTGCAGCATCTGAGTGATCATTTGGATGTATATTTTGCTTTCAATGCTTTCATAGAAAAAGGAAAATAAACCATGAACAGTATTATAGCTCAGTTCAATCATTTTTACAGCTGGTGTGCCCAATACCCAAAAATCAAATACTCCAAGCCGTCTACTGGTTCAGTGGCTCCCAACTAATTTTTTTTGCTTGCTACCACTCACCTTAGGTGGTGTCTGGAATTTTTTGGCCCATGTTTTCAAAGCACAATGACCCTCCAGAAGTTTTGAATAAGAAAATGGTGATACTTAACTCAAACACTACTGGCATAAATGAATTATTGTCCGCAAAAACCAGAACACTCTGCATTGTGATTTTCAGTTTCTACTTATCTAAAATGTTTTAAATTACTCCTTCCAAAAGCTAAGTTCTATTTACCAGTAGCATGGATGCTGTTATGTTGATTCTTGTTAAATTCTAATGAACAAAACAAACTCTCAAAGCATGAGACAGCTCAGCCTCCCTTGTAGAGAGTCTTTGGACCACTCTAAATTGTATATAAAAATATATGTTGAGTTCCTCAAGTACTTATTATTACTGTTAGCCCCCCTGCTTGATACAGGAATTATAAAAATCTGTTAAAATACTATTAGATAGTCAAGAATATGAAAGAAGATCTTCACTATACTAACAGGCAAGAACAATATTTTCAAAGTGGGGACAAAATTTTTGTGACTCTAAGCTACTTTCAGTTTCTGAGCTGTCTTCTGAGCATCCATCAAACCTGTGATATGCACAGCCCACTCAGTTTGTCACCTGGAAAAGATAACAAGGAAATGCTGCTTGTCTTGATTTATCAGTGATCCTTTTGCCCTGAAGTGCAGCCAGGAATACAGGCCCAGTCATGTACTGGATGCATTAGGGCATTATGGAGCTCTGACATATACGGTTGCTTATCTTGCAACTGTATAAATCACACTTGACAGCCCTCAAAACCAAAGACAGACTACCATTTTTGCAGGCACATGTGTTTGAATTAGGGCTTGGGGCTATCCTATTCATAAAATGTCAGTCAACACCATTTTATCCTGCAATTCTTTATGTCTGATCACAGTGGTTTAGTGTGCACACACTATGCTCCTCATTGTATGCTCTATTATTCAATCAGACATAAACTTACTAAAAGAGCAGGGTCTCAGTACTATTTAAGTAATAGTTTTATTAGCTCTATCTGCTGTTTGCCTATCTGGAATTTTTCTATGTTAACTTGATTAATTGGTTCGTGAAATATTTTATTTGCTTTTTTTTTTAATTTTCACTGTTTAGATTAAATTTCTCTGTTTAATAAGAAAGTCAGGTTACAGTCTGTTGCATTTAATGATGATGAAACAAAGGGTTTTTGAGTTCTCCATGTCTGTGAAAATTGGGAAAGCACCCTCACTTACAAAAAAAATATTGTTCTGAATAAATAATATTACCTGGACTACCCTGACGCTATTTTACCATTTCCAGAAACACAGGGCAACAGGGTTGTTTTTAAGTGGCAGGGAAAGACTGCTTTAACTTTGATTTTACTTATAATTATACAAAGAAGTTATGAAAACATTTCAAGTAATGTGAGATATTTCAATAAAATCCCCCTAAATACCATTATCAGGAGCTTCTACTGTGTCCTTTTTTGAGAAATATGCAGGCGCCATGCCTGATTTGGGTATAACATACTCACAAGTCACTGAAAGGTTGAGAAGCCACATCCAAGAACACTTAATACACTACGTGATCTCTTTATACTTGAAGCAACGTTTTTGTGACAGCTCCAACGTTTTTGTGAGCTCCACAGACCACTCAGGGCAGTGAGGTGGATGACTGTATTTACTACAATCATCTGACGCGAATGGAAACTGCCACCTCTGAAGACAGAGGGCTGATGAGGTCCTCAGCAACTCCACCTGTGAAGTCGCAGTCCCTGACTGCTATTGATCTCAGGGCCTCTGCAAGGCTGTACAAGATCAGTTCATAGCTTTAAAGTTTTTACATAGACAGTGATAAAATTAAATACAGTACTCAACTTTCATCAGAACAGGGTGACTTCAAACCCTAGCATTTTGGAGCAAAAGAGAGAGAGAGGCTGTTAAGATTTTTCCCTTGGCTTTTGCAGTACTGGTTGCCATGTAAATGAACAGGGAGCTTCTACTGTAGCATAAAAATTGAACTGCAAAAACACAAAAATGCAAATAAAGTGTTAAACAGTATTTCTCATTGCCTCTCATAACCTCACTCTCCACAATGAACCAGGTGTGTCCTCACTGGATAAAGACTCTTGTAAGAGTTGGTGTTTTAGAGATTACATAGTAATCCTGAAAATGTCGCTGACATAAACTGGCTGGGAGCCAATTCTATTCCTCCTTTCCATCAGGTTTGCCAGGGACACTATTAATTGGCAATTGTTCATCAACTTGACACCACAGGTCTGCTGATGAGAGAGCAAGAGTGGTGTTCTTATGGATTTATAGCTTCTCCAGCAGACATACATGTGTGAACACTGTGCTTCAATTTTAATTATACTATTAACATTTTGTAACACAGTTGTTCAGAAAGCCAGCTAATATAATGTGGAGTAAGTTTAGTAAAGTCAGAGGAGCTGTACCTGTTTACACCAATAACTCCAAATTTCATCACCTATGGAGAATTTTTTCATTTTTTTCCTGCTGTCAGAATTTAATATGACAATTTCTTCATATACACTCAGCTTCATGCACATGTTTTTATTTTCTATGTTTTTTTCCAGTACTGTCAGTGTTCAACTATATTTACATATTCCTCTGTCTCATCACTTCAAAGTTTGAATAGCTTCTGTACTGGATGTCCCAGTGGTTCATGGTGCCCATGGCCTGAGTTTCAACCCATGGGCTAGACTTTTACTGTAGCTTTTGGCTTTCTCAAAACACTAACCCTACTCCTAATCTGAGAGGTATACCGGGGACCCATGCGTCCCCAAAGCTAAGGGCTGCTTGGAGAAGAATTCTAGAAGAAGTAAATCTATTTTAAGAGATTGAGGAAAATATTCCAATAACCAATGTCAAGATAGGAGAAGGCATAGAAACATCAGGCATCAGGTTACCAACAAGATTCAAGAACATCATTCTACAACTAGCTACAGCTGGTTTTTAGCAGTCCTTGCAACTCTGCTCCACATATGAATCACTCCCTCGACATGAGTACAGACATCTAGATTACTTCACCTATTGGTTCTCTGGGTGAAAACCAATCTCTCCTGTACTCCCCTGTTCCCTAAGGTTATTTTCACCTTCACCACTTTGATGATCTGGTACTCCACAAAGAGCTAAGCAAGAGTCCTGCAGGGGTTGGTGGAGAGGTAACACAGGCTGCAAACAGCTTAGTTAGGCCATGCAGCTGAACAGCCACAACTTGTGTCCGTTTGGAGAAACATATAGGAATTACATTATTCAACAACAAATTTCTTCATTTTTTTAAAGATTCACAGGAGGGAAAAATAAAAAAATTTAAAAAGTCCCATGCTTAACACAGCTTAACTGTTTGCAGGTAATCTTGGTACAACTAAAATTTCAGCAAACAAAAAAAAAAAAAAAAAAAAGGGCAAATGCCTACATTTGTGCTCTCCAGAAACAATTTATCCTTTTTAAACCATGATTTACACACACATTTGGTTGGAAAGTTCATAGGATACTCTTAATTCTAGCATGCTTTGTGATGTCTTTCATCAACAGAACCCATGCCAGACTGCATGAAACGTTCTTAATAAATGTTAACAAGAAACTAACAAGCCCAGTTAACTAGTGTCCTGTCCCTTGGGCCTTCCCTCCATTCAAATAGCAATCTTTAAACCAGGGAGATATTTAGCTCTAGTTTTCTCAAGTGCAGAGTGGAGTCCTTTATAAAGCAACGTCGAAGACCAAGGTGACTTGGACAGTTCCAAAACCATAATTCACAAAGGAAATAAAAAGTTTGTTCTCTTAAGAGGAAAGTCATGTTTTCCATCTGTGGGATAAAAAAATAAGCCAAATATATCCTTTAGAAAAGTAATTCCTGAAAAATCCTCATACAATACCAGAAGGCATTTAATCCTGCTTTGGATATGTCCAATTGGGTCACAGATAAATTTGATTTTTAGGGAAAAACCAGAATCATATTTAATATGATTCCAGGAAAAACATGTCTGATGCTGTTTCCATCACTGAAGATCAGTGATCTATATTTAGAGTTTATAGTTCCCTTCCATTTTTCCAGTATCCTAGTCATTAAAGATTTAATGTCATTCTAAGTGCAGGAAGACTTACACTGGTAAGCAAGTATCATTTTACATACAGTGTAACATTTCAAAAAGGTTATATATATTTTTTTAATGGTTCTGGAACATTTATCGTAACCTTTCACTCTTCTTTTATGCAATAAAATTCTTGCCTCTTTTGCATGAAAAAGCAGAGCGATTATATCCATTTCCACAATACATAAAGTAGTTCTGAGATGGGGGTTTCCAAGGCTTAAATAATGTGATAATTGAATCAAATTTTTGCTGGGTCCACACACAGCTTCTCAAGTAGGGCTGCTTCTCCCAACGTTACATTTCCATTCCTGCAATGCTTTTAAGCGTAAGACCTGAACAGATGTATTAACTCCAGAGAGATGTCTGCATGTCTAGTGCTTTGCCCTTTTTTGGTCAATGTAATTTATTTTAAAATAACCAATTCTTATTTCTCATTTTCTTTCAGCCTCACTTAGTTTCTATTTTTCATTTGCTAAAATTCCCAGAAGGTGGCCTAGACCATGGTTTAAGTTGAAAGGTTTTTTGCTTATTTGACTCACAGCCTAGTAAGAACTGGAGAAGTCCTCCAAATTCACTCCAAGTAATCGGTTTTCTACTGAAAACACTAGGGCTTAGTATAAGCAAAACTTCAGATAAATTGTAAATAGAATTTAAATATACTAGCAAGCTACACCTTTGCAGTTCATACAGACAAGACACAGGCAAAATACGCAATGTTGACAGCGAGTTCAGGTGTATTGTATACAAGTTCAAAAATATTTGGCTCTTACAATTACCTGAAAAATAATCTTGTACTGAATTTCTGTTGGATTTTTCCAAAACCTTTGCAGAGTTTCGTTTTAAAAATAATTCAAATTTTTAACAGCATTTTCGCTGTAAATATTTTCTGTTTTTACAAAATACTTCTGTGAAATATTTCCTACTCAAAAGCAACTGAGTGCTAGATTCTGCAATATTTACTAAAGGTAAATATTAATTTATACCTTCCATCAGTCTTTAGATCTCATAGGAGCTATTCTCAAATTTGGTCTCACATTCTTCCCAGGACACATAAGAAAGAAACTGAAATACCTACTGAGTCAATTTTGCCTATCCATATCCACAATGTGAGAGGAAAAGTCTGAGTTATACCACATCAGTAGCCTTGCCAAATTATGCTTGCAAGATTATAGCCTAGAAAACCTAAGCAGTAATGAATGTGTTTTCTGCCATGCAGCTGCTTCCTGACAACATTTCTTAAACCCAGCAATACAAGCTGTAGATGAGCATTCCCAGGGAGGCCATGCAAGAAGCAAAGGTTCAAAGCAAAAAGTAATGCTTACACAGTCTTCATCTTAACAAATGTGGGGATACACTTAGTCCCACACAGACTATTTGTGTTTAAACCTGAAAATCTTTCGTTCTTAAATACATCATTTTGCTCAGAGGTTTTATTTTACACTATGTAAGACCTACTTTTAGAGACAGTGTAAAACAGTGCCTTGGGTTTGATAAGCAAAGATGTACAAAAATAATGGACAGCTATAGAAAAGTGTAGCTGTAACTGATGATGCTACATGTTTTTCAAGATCATACATTGTAATAAGTTGAAGATACTGTTAAATAAAGACAGCGACATGAGTCATTAGCTGTATTCAAAGGCAGTGAGGAAGAGCTCATTTGTCAAATACAAAAGCCAAAATAACAAAAAAAATAGTTCACATTTCTAAGAGTACTACAAGCATGGGACCGTTTAAAAGTAAAAGAATGGAGAATAATCTAAAGATGGAATCTGAATAATTTAAAACCTTACATGAAGGAGAAGGTGGACAGTGACAGATGTACCAATCACCATTGCTAAGCAGCACTGAAATGAACAGATGTTTTCACAAGTCTTATTGAGTGGTTACTAGAATTGCATTAATGTACTCTGAAGCCATTGTAAATGGATTTAAAGACCTGTTTAAACTTACATTATTCATGTTTTCCTTGTTCAGCTCAACAATCATCTTGGATTGTACAAAAATCCCCCCAAGTAAAGTATTTCAGAAAGTTTTCATTGTTTGCCAGCAGGTAGTTATTAGAATTTCCTAGACCTAGAAGCTTGTTAGAAAATTCAACAGGTTCAGCTTTCTATAGAGATGCCTGTAAAAGGCTTTGGATTTTTTTTTGCCTTCATAAGTGATTCAAGCAGAGCCTTTCACACAGTGTTTCACCATATTTATTTTAATTTTTATGACAAATCAGCTCTTAAAGGAAAGGCCTAGAAGTCCTTATTTTTTAAATAAATGAGGCATTTCTTCAGAAGGTTTAAGTGAAACCACAGTATTCAGAGATTTATCATCTACATAATGAATTCTAGATTATTCATGTCCATTCTATTTCTCAAATATTTAAAATAGTTTCCACGTGGACTTGTCCAAATTCTCCAAAAAAAGGTTGTTCTCTTTCCTGTTGGATTCTGTAGTACAGGGCATTCAAAAAAAACTGGAGTAACGCAAAAAAACATTTCAGTCTCCTTAGTTCAAGACACTGAGCTGGAAAGGAAAATTTGAGCTGCTCCTTAACTTTCTCAAACCAATTTGTTTTTACTGTCTTTGTACTTTATAATAATTTAGACTATTGTGGTGGAATACCTTTTTCTTTACCCCATTTCACAATTAGTAGAGGTATGTGGTCACAAATTCTTCTCTTACTATGACTATTGCATGCTTAGGGTTTGCTCGCTTTATCTCAGGAAGGAGCCAGACATCTTTAATCTGCTCTTTTTAGCTTTTTGTTTACAGCTCTTTGAAGAGGTCATAAATTTTTTACTCTTACAGTGTGATATGTATTCTGAAGCTGTGATTTAGGGATTTTATCAAATCCAGATTAAAAGTCATCTGGAGTATTGGTGAGATCAGAAATGAAAAAAGCAAAGTCTTAATTGAAGTTATAAATTCTCAATGCATACGTATTTTGCACAGAATCACAATACCTGTGTAGATTACACTTCTGTTTCCTTTTCACTATCAGTATCTTCCTTCGTCTGTTCTTTACTAGTGCTGTTTAAAACTTTTTACTGATATGATCAATAACGGGTTCTCAGAAAGGAGAACTGAAGACTCAGAGGCCTTTACACAAGTCCTGGGAAGCTACTGCTGCTATAGCTATAGAGCCAAAGGTCCATTAGTTCAAAGAGCAAATTGCAAGTCTCATTTTTCAGCACATAGGGATAAGACCCACAGAAAAACTTCACTTGGCTTCACTTCTTGGGCATGCAGTCCTTTTTTCCTCTGCACTATCTGGGACAAGTTTCCTGTGTTTTACCCTCAGTAGCCGAGGGTGAAAGCACTCCAGACAGTCTAGCTGATAGCAACAAGAGTTTCTCAGAAATGGCTTTGGTTTGATGCTGGAGAGCAGCCAGGAACTGCTTCTCTTACATTTGTCTCTAAAGGGCAACATTCATGCTGTAATATTTTGAAGCACAGTTAAATCACAAATGCCATTAAGCCTCCTAAAGAAACGTGTTAATACACAGTTAAAGTATGTAGAAAAATGGGGTTTGACAAGAATGCCAGCTGAAATGTTGGTAGTTAGTATTGTAGACTGTGATGCTTGAAGACTGGAGAGAGAATATCAGCTTAATATTTTCAAGCTGCATTCAGGAGGTCATTTCTGCCACTCAGTTTGAAGTCAACATCTCCCCTACACCAAAACAAAAACAATACAAAAACCAAAAAAATGGAACACACCCTAAGGAACACTTCCAAAAATCTTGAAGGTGGCATTCATGGACATGGTACATTGAACATTTGGGGATCCCAAGTCAAAAGCCTTTCCCTATCTTCTGCATTGCGTAGTGCTTCATTAAAATACATTAGTTCTAAGTGTAACGTGTATATGGTTCAGAAGGGAGTATCCATACTCTGCTATTTAATTTATGTTGATAGACACTTCAAATAGTTCAAACTGATCTCGGAGAAAGGGTTTTTGCAGTTTTTGTTTAAAGTACAGAATGTACTAGTGCTTCTTTAAAATACATTAGTTCTAAGTGTAACATGTGTATATGGTTCAGAAGGGAGTATCCATACTCTGCTATTTAATTTATGTTGATAGACACTTCAAATAGTTCAAACTGATCTCGGAGAAAGGGTTTTTGCAGTTTTTGTTTAAAGTACAGAATGTACCGGGTAGATCATCAAGTTCTGGTGTGTCACCCACCCTCCACACAGCCCTTAAGCCAAAAATAGGGAATGGCTTCTAAAGGCATGAGATTTCTGAATGACAGCATTACTGAAATATGCATACCCTTTTTACATCACAAAAAACCCCAACCAAAATACTAAAGTATAGCATATTAAATCAAGTCAAGCAAGGCCACAGCAGCAGCAAAATATTCACTTACTAGCTTACACTTAGTATGAAAAACCAACTTATTCCAGGCCAAGTCTCTTTCAAAACCTAAGCCTGTAAGATTTCATATGTATATTTTTATATGAATATACTATACTTCTTTGGCTCTTAAATCTTGTTTCTAGACACTTCAACTTTTTTCAGCAATGACAAAAAGTTTACTGTTAGAGTAAATTTAAGCCTTCTAGCAGCAGTTAAGCAAGCTCACTTACTCACTAAAGAAAACTCTCACAGTGTGAAGGACAACTTATAGGGACAAGGATTCACCCAGCACTGTGCAGGGCAGCCCCAGGAGCAGCAATGAAACTCCTCACTCTATGACTCTGGAGTTAATCTTCTGTGTTCTCCAGAGTTCTGGTAAACTCTGTGTGACATCATGTAGCACTGCAGAAATCATGAAAACCCCAAGCAGAGGGAAGTGG
>NW_010144531.1:0-21463 GCF_000699245.1 Pterocles gutturalis
TTCTTTTCCTTTTTTCCTTTTTTCTTTTTCTTCTTTTTCTTTTTTCTTTTTCTTCTTTTTCCCTTTTTTTTATTTTTTCTTTTTTATTTTTCTTTTTTATTTTTTCTTTTTTCCCTTTTTATTCTTTCCCTTTTTCCTTTTTCTTTTTCTTTTTTACCTTTAATTGCAAGTCTTGTTATTTTTCAGGCACATAAAATGCTTGCTCTGCAGTGCTGGGCGTTTATCCTTGTCTTCCTGAGTTAGCCAAGATGTATTTCAGCTTCACCAGCATTGCTCTGATGCTGCTCTAGCAGCAGTTGTGTTTCCCCCAGGCCTCCAAGGAAGGGTGGGAAGCGGTCATAAGTCAGAGTGAAAAAAAGAAAAAAGTATAATTATTGGTCAGAACAGGACTATGTAGTGTACCTTGGCAAATTTGCAGAGTGAATAAGTACCTACTATGTCTGCAGAATATTTCATCTCTTTTTTCCATTTCAGGTCCATGCAAGGCAGGATCACGGCACAAGCGTTCAGTTTTGACCAGCAGTTTAAGCCCTATCAGAAGGATGAATTTGTTATGGTAGTTCTAAGTCCTTTGTATTTTAAGTTGAATTTTTCCATGAAATTATAGCTTTTGGAAAACTGCATAACGGCAAACATTGTAGCAGTGTTGACATGCTATTCCCCTGCTCACTGTCTCCTTGAAAGTAGGTGATTTAGGTGTGGTGCTCAGCTCTTACTTTGTGGGTTAACTGTATTGTCCAGTAAAAATATTTTAGTCTGTACTAATGTTACTCTGTTTTAAGAGGGAACAATTTAGTCATTCAAGATTCCCAAGAATGGGAACCTGAACTGAATGCTGATCTTGGCCACCACATTTAATCTTGGGAAGTCCACAGAGGGGGAGACTTCAAACAGTGCACATGCAGTTGGTACCCTTGCTCACAGCTACTACTACTTTGTCGTAGTAAATACACTGTGCAATTAGATATCCATATGCACCATATAGCTGAAAATGCAAGTTTTTAAAATTTACTGAATGCCATTGCTTTATAGTGTAATTTTGGGCTCTCAGCCTTTTGAGACTCAAGTCTCTTGGCTGATTTTGTGTCTTCCACTTTTGTTGTCTGCAAAGTCAAGACTCTTCATCTATTTGCAGACAGAAAAAAAAAATAATCTCTGGTTTTAAAAACAGTGTGGTTTTTACATCTGTTGTTTTAAAAACAGCTCTTTGATTTGTTGTCTATTTTATATTGTTATACTAGATAAAGAATTCAGCCTCTTTGTATTTTAAAGACATTCACACAGAAATATGCCAGTACTTCTCCCACAGACAAACATTTCAAATGATTGAAGTTTTCAAAAAATATGCATTTACTTTCACAATTCTTGTATTTTTTGAATTAAAAATATAAAAATATTGTTATGAAATTATGAACTCTGAGTAGCCGTGAATTAACTGAGAACAAAGGGACCATTACGTTATGCAGCGTGATCTCTCTATCCCAGAGAGGTGGTAAAAGGATTTGGTGATGCAGAGCCTGAAGAATTCATAATTTTCTTAGCAACTTCTTCAGTGATTATTCACTCTGCTTGCATGCATATGCAGAAGTGTGGGTTTTCTTAAGTGGCTTATCTATCATTTAAACTTGTCAGCTACCAACATTACTATGCATATCTCCTTTTTTAATTGATAAATCAAGAAGATTGAATACTTCAAATCTTACTATGGAACATCCCTTCAATAATTTATGGATTTCTTCTGTATCTGTTTAATAATTTTGGTGTGTCTTGACACTTCTACAAGCTTCAAATTTATTTACAAAAGTAAATTTTACAGTCGTACTTAGCGTTTAATTTTTTACTTTAACAGCATTGCATGCAGAGATAGAATTGTTTCATCTCTAAAGCACTTTACTGTAAAATCTTAATACTGCATATATAAATATGTACATGAAAATGCCTTGAATATGTAAAAGACACTGTACACTAAGTTACAAAAACATGTGTTTGGTGGTGTGATATTTAGTATCCAAATGGAAAGATCATTCAGAACCTACTTACTAATTGGGTCCTTATAATTTGCTTTGAAAGTGTCTAAGGCACTATAAATGATGATTTTATGTTTCATGTCATTAACTTGTACTCTCTTATTTGAACATTATAGGCATTTTTTAATGATCAAAATGTGAATTCCAGTTTAAAGTTGCTCTCATCTTCAGGACAATGGACTACATTGGGTAAATTTAGAATAAATTAATCTTAAATAAAAAGTCTTTGTTGTAACTATTTTCCTCTAATTTACCATTTTGTAATAATGACAGTTCATATATGTGTATCTTCACCTTGTTGAAATATCTTAAAGAATTACTTCTTTTACTAAGTAATAAGAAAAAATTCTTACCTAGTTTGTTACTAAAATGTCACATTTTACACTTTTTTTTCCTTGACCCCTGCATAAATCCATAAATCAAGCTACTGGAAGTGTTTTTAAATGGTCTGTGACATCCAGTTGCCCTGATCATGTATCCAGGTATAATCAACTGTGTTAGCTGTAGAATTATAGTACTACCTTATTCAGATAATATTTGGAGAAAGACACTCATATAGATGCAGCCACCCTACTTAGGATGATCTGAGATTATTGCTCTGTTACATATTGAAGTTGAAAGAGCAGAAGATTAGATAGAGCACACCCCTGAGCTTGTGTAAATACGCTATCTGCACAACAAAAGCGATCCTGGAGCAGAAAGAGAGCCATGTGATAGGTTGTTCTAGTTTGTTGCCATATCATTAACTGCTTATAACACTTGATTATGTCTGTAGATGGAGATGAGACACTAAAGGAGAAAGATCAAAAGCAAGTAGCACATGATTTTGTGGGACCACTTTGAAATTGCGTTTTTATTATGTAAATGACACAAAATTTCATGGAAATTGCCCATGATAATGTAATAGGATTTTACGCGTAACGTGAACTCTGATATCAACAAAATTCTTTTTCTTAATGGAAGTCTTTTAGAAGGTGGTAGTTGGAAGTCCTCATTTCTTTAGGTTTGTCTGCAAATACTTTACTGTGTATAAATATTTAATGGCACTTTGGGAATTTTCTAACTTTTCCATTTCAGCTCTCTGGAATTGGCATAGGTTTTCCCCACTATATACAATGACACTAGACACTGCCACCTTTTTGTTGGCAAAATCCATTTTCTAAACACTGTATCTGGCTGTTAAAATAATTGAAATATATAAGATGCAAAAAAATTTTTAAGTCCCCCTTCAGGTACCTCTTTTTTACTCTGGCAAGGAAAAAGAAAATAAATGTATTTCAAACCATGGGTAAACCTTTTCCTGCTTTAGGCAAGAATTTTTTTTAGGCTATCTGTCTAGCCTATGACTTGCCAGTCCCTGTAGTGAAGGTCAGTAGGTTACATACCTCATGTTAAGAGGGGCGGGTCACTTGCCAAGTATCCCAGTTTAACTCCTGATTCTGCTCAATCTTCCCCAGCACAGAAGTAAAGCATTTTGTTCTGAGCGCTGGAAGGGTTCCCCTTCTAAATCCTGAACAGCTGGTGTACCCCATTTGCTCTTAAAATTTCATCTTCCCATTCTTTACCTATTTTTGGTGAGGAATGTTGGCACATTTTTCTATACTTAGTCCTCATGTGCATTTTTTGAAAATATAGTAAGAATTAGCTTTGAGTGGGAGGAGGTGAAAAATCATCTTCTAGTATTTTGTTCTGCAGACATGCTGATATATTAATCCAGATATACCGTTCACTTATCACAGTGGAGTAACTGTTTTAAAAACAAGTTCCTGTTCTTGAAAGAAAATACTGTAAATGGGCTTATTTTGCTTTTTAGAAAATTTGAAGAAAATGACAGGATCTAGGTTGATTCAAATACTGTATTTATTCTCTTGCAAATGAACATGTTAGGATTTTTTTTCAGGAGGGACACACACACTTATTTTGAATGCATAATATAAGTGGGGTTTAGATAGGTTCTTAGAAACTTCCCTTCTGCTCCCCACCATGAGCTTGGGTAGAAAGTATTTATGGACAGAAGGATGTCAGCATTGTATAAAATATCAATATAATAATAATTTATGAAAGTGTTCTAATCCTTTTGTCTTTTTCCAGGCTGTGGTCCCATTTTACATTCTCACTAAGAATTTATTTTTCTTTTTAATTCAGTGTACGTGGTTTCACTTTCGTATTTATCTCTACCTCCTCTCTGTTACTTGTTTAT
Organism: Pterocles gutturalis; assembly: GCF_000699245.1. Taxonomy (NCBI): domain Eukaryota; kingdom Metazoa; phylum Chordata; class Aves; order Pterocliformes; family Pteroclidae; genus Pterocles; species Pterocles gutturalis. The sequence goes on from NW_010144531.1 coordinate 4,228, forward strand.
CTCCTTTTCCTAAAATCTTTTTCTAGAAGTTCTTTATTACTTTTTTTTTCTCCTGTGTCTAATCTAATTTTTTCTTCTCTTGACTGCTTTTCATCCTCACCTTAGTATTATCAGACCTTAATATCCTCAGTCCCCATCTGTTAGATCAAAAGGTGGCATAAAACATGGGGTCCCCAAGGAATGCAACATGTACCGCTCTCCCCAGCTCCCCCACATATTGGGATTCCTGGTAGAACTGGTACCTGGTACATCGTCTCAAGGACTCCAGCTTTAACATTACTTGAAATATAACATGTTAGGTAAACAATACACAAGAATATTCTCCAGTCTATTTCATTTGATCAGACAGCTACTTAATTACCAATTCTCACATCACACTATTTTTTGCCTGTTGTAGTAAGGACATTTTTTCCCCTCTTCCTGACTGCATGGCAGAGTACCTGATAGTTCTGCCATGTGCTTTAAGCCCCCCTCTTCATCTGTTACTCTCATATTTCTAAAATAGAAGCAGCAAAAGGAAGAAATTTGATGCATACCAACTTAGGTCTTGAGTCTTGTATTTTTAAATAGCTGCAATGAAAACGAAATAGTAGTTTTTCCTTGGACACATTACTGGCCTTGCACCTGTCAGCAGTCGTGGGGAGGCAGGACTGTGTCTGCTTCAGCTCAATTAACACTTGAAAAGTTATCTTCAAAGGGATAGGGTTACTGTCTTTTTTTTTGTAAATAAAAAGTTAGTATTTGCCTAAGAAACATTCTTGAGCTGCCATATGTACTTGAAGGTCTAACGATTGCTGTCGTTGGAATGGGAGTTTTAAATCTGGAAGGTAACCTTAAGTCAACAATTTTTCAGACTACTGTTACAGGTTATCATTTGCAAAAATTTTTGATGTAATTTGAACCTTCACCTTTTACTTTTGAAATACCATCTTTTTAGTACAGAGCAATGAACTTGCATTATGTATGTTTTATGTAAACTGTTCTGTAAATAGTAAGTTGCAAGAGGTTTCCCTGAGGCAAAACTCTTTCTTGAACTTTGGAGGAGCTCTAAATATACCTAATCCGGGGTTTATCTGCCCCATACTAGGTGTGCAATGTGTTCATTTAGAAGTATATTGGCAGCGCTTTATAGATATTCCAGAGCTAGCTGTTGTAAGAAGCTTAATCTGCTTCAGTACTTCTCAGCTCTTTGTTTTCCACTTGCAGAGTTGTCAAGGCATTTCTTCTTCCTATAACACTTTTACAGTGTTATTAAAACTGGTCACTCTTTTCCAGGAAATTCTGAATCTCCAGTTTCATATCTCACCTCTCAAATGGAGAATAAGATCTTCCAGTACATTTAAACTTTTCCATTTATAGTTTGGTTTTCTGAAACACTGAATATATTACAAAGCTCTTGATTTTTTTTTCCTGATGAAAGTTTTCATAAAATCTTGTTTCAGAGCAGAGAGTGTCTCCTTTCCTCCCCCTCCCCCAATAAAATCCTAACAATTTGAAGGCCTATAACTATCTCAATTTCTTGTACTTGGGGCTCAATAACCAGGAAAATGTAAGATGTCTCTTTTTTCTCAAGTCATTTAACATATGATTTTTATTAGTCTTGACTCAGTTTTTGATTCATAGGTCTTTACAAAATCATTTCTGTGTTAGAGGATGATTTAGCTGTTATTAAATCTCTTATAAAATAAAAATTCTGTCCCTTGGAAAGGAAGCTGGAGAATTAGAAGTTAGAGGAGTCAGGAGGTGAGTGGGTGGGAGGAAGCATGAATAAAAAAAAAATGTTTGTTTTTTCTGAGGTTGTGAGGCTACAAGTCATGTTTTGTCTGACTTGCGATTTTGTTCACATAATTTGATTATTTTTTGATAGTCACTATGTGGACAGGTAGGAGACTGTCCTAAACCTTTTTTCTTTAGTAAAAGGTACCCTTTTTCATAACCATATCTGTAGATGTGACCAAGCAATTAAATGTGAAGCTTTTCTCTATAGCCAATTTTCTTTACATCACATTGACCCAATAAGATAATTATAAAATTTCATGCTAGTATTTTTAGCTTAAGTAGACATACTTTCAAGCCATCAGTTGTAACTTCTCTTTCATTTTTTTCTTAGTGCTGACCAGGTAGGTGGTACAGTTTACCTGGGTTTAGGTACCCTATGAATAAATGGTCTCCAAGTGATAGTATATGGGAGAAATCCCAAAGACTTTCTGGAAGTGTGTGGGCAGAAAAAATTTAGGTTATGCTACACTTACAAAGATTAGGGTCGGAATGAAATGATACGTGCTCTCGGAAGCATCACAGTTCATACATCCCTTTCTGGCATGTTTCTGTTCCTGAAATACTGTCATCTAGAGTGAAATCTGGACATTTCCTAAATACTAGTCTTTAGTGATCCTTTAGGTCAGTTTGTCAGGACACCTCTTAATTTTATCTCTAATTGTATTGGTCAAAAGCCTTTTGATATTGTGATGTTGATGACCAGTCTCCCATCAAGGGACCCTACAGAGGAGAGAAGATAAAAGTCATGGAAAGCTGGAAAGCTGTGGATATTATCTCTGCTGAGACACATTGCCCTTGTGTTGTATGCTCACTCGTGCTCATGCTCACTCGTGCCCTCCTCCCTTCTGTTCAGAAGCACTTTTAAGGGTGTTCGAGGGGACTTGGAGATGAGTAGAGAATATGTTCTAACATTTGGTCTGAACACTTGGGACTACAGAGAGCAGATGGAACTGGACTGAGTCCAAAGCTTCTTAAACACAGAGTCTAATGCTATTTGAGATGCCATAAGTCATCCAACACCATGCATACAGATTTGTAGATGTAACGCTGTATATCGAGAAGATATGTGCCCTTATGGACTGATACCTCATTAAAGAAAATACCATAGGGCATCTCATATGGCACTAGATGTCTATGGGCAACAGGATCAAGCCTTGGATGATTTTCAAACAGAAAAATTATAGAAAAATGAACTGTGCACTTAATGTTTAAAAAGATAATACTCCTGATTCACACAGGAATTGTTGGTAGTACCTTTTTCATCTTCTGAAATAGCTGGTTAGTAAAGCTTGCAGTAGCTACAAAATAACTTTTCAAAAAGTTCAGATATAATACTTAACAAACCAAACACTTATTTGTACTTCATCATGCCAAATTTGGTGTTTGTCTTCAGATTGTTTAAGGCTTAAACTGTGAAATATGACTCTCTAAAGGTGTGGTCTAATAATGATGCTGAGTTCACATGGTGTTTCGTCTATTCCTTGTTTCGGTTGATAGCATTGCCAACAGGGGGAGCTGACACATGAGCATTAATGATGAATTCAGATGAATTTAATGTTTTCTTTACGCTTGTTTCTTTCTTCTGCTTTCTTTGGGTTTTTTTTGAGGGACTGTGCGACTGAGTCGTACTTATATGACCTGTATTTTTTTAAAGAGTATGCCACACACAACCATTTAGAAAAGCTGATTATTTCCACTCTGTATTGAATTATGAATTACTGTGAAACTATCAGTACATGGAAATTTTCCTATTCTATTTATTGCAAGAGACTTGGAGTGAAGCCTTCCTGTGTATTCTAGGTTCCAAAGTGACAAAAATTGAAGCTACAGTGGTGCCCTGTACACAGATTTCCATGTCATTTTTTGATCGGCTGTACTCTGAAGGAGTTGTTAGAGAAACTGGAGATATCGTGAAATGTTATGATGAATATTACAATGATATTCTCATCTCTGATGAATTAAGGAAGGTCAGTATAGCAATGAATAATTTCTTATAATTTTTCATCCTCTGTTAGGTACCGTAAGGACATATTTTTCAGGATTTTTTTCTAGCAATACATACTTTCCATGGTAAAAATGGGCATCGATAGCCATGTGGCACAAATGACTGAGGCATTGCAGTGCCTGACTGTCAGAAAGTAAAGGCTGTTTTCCAGGTGGACCCTCTTTCCTTTTTAGGTGGGAGAAAAAGGTAAAACATTCTTCTACCCATTCTTGTCTCAAGTAGTGAGTGCTTGGGTAGGAAGCGATGCAGCTACTCATTTGCCCAGGAGGGAAAAACAAGAGGTGCCAGTGGAAAGGTCCTATGATACCCAGAGCTGTGTGTTCACCCAGCCTCCAAGGTAGCTGATGAAATCAAATGTACTCCATAGCTACATCCTGAAGAATTCCTGCCCAGGAACACTGACCATATCATATGTGACGACATTTAAGGAAAGGCATTTTCATATATTTTTACTGAAACAAAGGGGAGGAAACTATGAAAAGGGAAATTATTTTTCAGTGTAACACTGGAAAAAGACTAAGTATAACTCCTGAACAGGACTGCAAGGTAAAAACTGTTTGTTATACGCCAGTGGAGGTGTTAAAGAGCAAATTGCTCTGAAAAAGAGTCTTAACAGTGGCATCTTCTTAATCAACGTATATCTTCACTGTAAGTGTTTCTTTTGACTTTATAAGTTAAAACTTTTTTTTTTTTTTACTCATGTTTGTTTAGCATTAGCAAAGCATAGTGTGGGAGAACTGGATCTTGCTCTTCCTTGTATATATAATCATCATAAGTACTTAATAATTATAGAGTTGCACTCATTTGCACTTGGCAAATCCTTTGAAGGCAATGTATTTGAACCAGTGACACTGGTTACAGGATGTGGCCTGAAATACTGGTCTGTCTTGTAAAGTTCTGGGAAAAGGAGAGAACTCAAGCTCATGTTTGAATTTCAGATGTGGTTTGTAGCCTAGCAGCTTAAAATGCTATGTATTTATTTATAAATTGGGTATGTATGAAATGTTTTCTGAAAATGAAGTATATTGGATGTAGGAAAGTTAAGAGGCCACATTTAAAATAAGAAATCACTGGAGGTTCAGTCTCCATTTTCCATCCCTTGGAAGGGATGTGTGTGTCTGCATTTGCAAGCTGAAAGATTCACATTGGTTTGAAATTAATGTGATTCCTACTTGTAAGACCTAAGATGGTAGAAAGAATTAAGAGTCAAAATCTTCCAGGAACGATGTTAAAGCTTCAGGTTGAATGAGTCAGAGCACTAGCACTGTAGTCTGTAGGGGGCAGCAAACTGTCTGTCCTGGTGCCAGAGGGTGGCCCTCATCTGCAAAACTCCGTGTCTCCTTCCTACCTGCCCTGTCTTCTCTTGCTTAAGCCAAGGAGACTGGGATATGTATGAGGTAGCCATCAACAGCAGTTGCTGCCCTGACTCCTTCTTCCTCCGGTTGTGTAGTGATGTTATGAAAAGGGCCAGAGAGCAGTAAGCTCGTGTTTAGCTTTGACCAGTTTGCCTGGGTTGACATCTGCAGTTGGCTGATGTGACTCAAATGTCTCGTGGCCATACTGAGTTACAACTCCTGTCCACCAGTGCGCGGTGTTGGGACTAATCTAGCAAGTCAAGTCCTTTGTGTTCACATAATATTGCAGTAAAAGGCAGGTGAGACGTGTGGAGGCAGCTGGATAGCATATCTGGTTTATCCAGGCTACAGATAAAGGCTCACTGGAGTCTGCAGGAAAGAATTATGTGAGTTTGAGTGATGTCTTCTGGGAGATCCTTGGGATTCCTTTACAAATGGGAGATAACTGTGTAAACTTAGAGTAAAAAAGCAAATGTAGGCAAAGTTACCAAAGACAAACTAAATGTGAGTGATCAACATACCAACTATAGCTAGATTATTTTTAGATTATTGGTTGTTTCATTAGTATTAACCAGTTAATAACAAGACTCTTGAAAAAATCTTCCCTTATATCTTGTGGGCATAAATCTGACAGTGATTCTGATTTATATTGTAGCTATAAATTTTGAACATAGTTGCATCATTGGATTAAAGATTTAGAGAGAATTTATTTCCACCCCTGGTTCATACACTTTATATGGACATAAACTCTGTGTGACATACAGCAAAGTAGTTGCTCTGTTTATAAACTTAATCTTAAATATGAAATTTTCATCTATTTGACTTCTTTGTTATTTTCTTGTTCCACAAGGTCTTGCTTCTGGAAGATTCAGACCATTATGACTTATTCAGTCAATTGGATCGCAAGGAATTTCTCTTCTGTCTTTTTAAGCATCTTTGCATTGGAGGAACTCTTTGCCAGTTTGAAGATGTAGTTGGCCCATACTTAGAAACTACCAAAGCTTTATATAAAGACTTGGTGAGGTGAGTGTTTTCTGTTTAATACAATTGTATATATGTGTGTTTTGCATAGATGCTTTGTGTTGATTTGTGTAAATTTAGTGCGCATTACTGCTTCAAAAATGGGGCTGTTATTTTATCAATCTGCAAGCTTATTTGTCTTCAACTATCAAAATATCATGTAACAATGGTAGTAGTCCAATGGCAGAATATATTTTTATGTTACATATGTGGACATTGATGTTTTATAATTCACTCCCATTTTAAAGATTTTTGTTTCTGTAATCATTTACTGAAAATATGGCATGGCACCGGAACCAGATTGTGTTCCCACTGTCATTGATAAAATATCAATGATTAAGTCTTGGATGTATAGTCTTGGACTACTTTCAAGCTGCTTTTGGCTTAGGACTTAGAAATTGAAATATCTTAGTTGAAATTTTTAGTTCTGTATACATTGTATTCCAGCTGATTATTATTTATTTAAATACAGTTGGATTTTGTCATTGTTAATTCCAAAAACACATTTCTCACAGAGTAAAGGTAAGGGTGACAGAATCTGGCTGTTGACATGATGCAGTGGACTAACACACATTTTTTTGCTAGGTCTGGTATATGGAATTGTTTGTAATTTTCTATTATTTTTTTTCTTGAAATTAGAAGCGATGGATTAGAGGTTCACATTCAGAAAAAAAGGCTTTTTTTGGCCCTGTTTTGATATATCCATATGCTGACTTCTCTGATTGACACAATTTCTTATTTCCTGGTTAGTGGGAAATGGAATGTAGTTATTGGTTATGCAAAGACTCATTCCTAGCTAAGCTAATGGGAATGTGAAGATCGCCAATTATATTACTAAAATTTTATAATTTGCCACTCATAATAAGTATTTATGAGATAGTATAAAGAACAATATTAACCTCAACAGTGTAAAACAATTGCCAACCTCTGAAATGAGAGATAGTACATGAACTCTGATAATGTGGATACTAAGTAATGCACTACAATTGTATGCTACAAAGGCTTCAAATTGCTTAAAGTAGGAATTTATATTTTTCTTCCTTCTCAGTTTGATTTGGAATGATGGGATGACCAGTTGTTATTTCATCTCCTATTTTAAGATTATACACAAGCATATTAGGAAAAAAAAGTGTAAGATGTATTTGTCATTAAGTCTGTTCTTAAAATGTCTTTGGATAAACTTAAGAGTAAAATTTATATGTCTGAACAAAGGTTCAATTAAAGGGTTATACCCAGTGATTCTTAATCACCTGAATATTTCTTTACTTCTGTAGCACTTGTGTATAGATTGCTGTATCCAAACAAAATATTTACAACAAACTATTTGGATGGTTTTTGAAATTTTTTTGTATTACTTAATCAAAGAAGCTTACAAATCTGTAATAACTTCTAAGCAGCTTTCAGATCTCCTAATGGTCAGTACTTTTCAGGGTGCAAGTAGATTTAGTCATGTGCCGTTTCCCAGGGTCATCTAAAATCAGTGATTCAAGTAGCAGTAGAACAGTTGATATGGAGAAACAACTGAAACAGATAAATTGAGCATTATCAATATTCCAAGATATTTTAGAAATAATGAACTTAGATTTTTGCATGTATTAATTTGAATGTTGTGATTAGTCACCAGAGATTTCTTGTTAGTATTAGTTTTGATATTTTCGTATCATACATAGACGGAAATCAAGTGGGTTCTTCAGAAATACAGAATATTGGTGCTTCAGCTCTACACACCCTTTTATTTTAAATTGTTCACTCTGCACTTGAAACAAGCTGTTTGTTACTCTAATCCTTGGCCTTAGCTGACTTTGTGTTGACTACAGCTGTTCCTCTTGTGTTGCTGAATTGATCTAGGACAAAGCGCAAATCCAATCAATTCCTTCACTTTATTGCTTCCCTTTGCTGTTGAGTTGTTTTCTCCTAAACAAGTTCAAGTTCTGTTCTAAGCCACTACTTTATCTTCCTATCTCCTTAAGCCTTTTTCCCTTCTTTTTCCTTTTCCTGCTGTGAAATTCGATAAGGAAGTCAAGTAGTTCTTGTTACCTAAAAAAAGAAGCATCTGCCAAAATCTTCCCCGTGATTTCATCCTGCTTTCAAGGTTTGCTTTTTCTGTACCCTCAATCTGTTCCCTATTGGCCCTTCATATATTCCTGTCATTTTTCTCATGTGCTTCTTCTGTCCTTTTTACAATATCAGGAGAAAACCTTTCAAGATCCATTCCTCTGTTTTAAGGTGTTGGGAGGGGTGTGTGTGTGTCAGTCAGCAGCTTGCTTTCTATCCTCCAAAGTTTTGAAGTGCATCTACTCAACTCATGTGACAAAACTGATCTTCAATATTTATCTAGCACGTGTCTCTCCATTCCTGTGCCTACAGATGTTGGCTGGTTTCTCCCTGACAGTGGAGCCGGTGTTAATAGTGAGTAGTAGTTGAAAAAGAAACTCACAATTTAACTAAATCTTTTATCTTGCTCCTTTGATATTGAGTTCTCTGTCAGTCCCATGAGAAACTGACATTTCAGACTTCCTTTCCTGCTTCACAATCACGGTTGTCTCCTGCTTTGTCTTGTTTCCTGCTGCCCCCAGTTTATCCAAAATGATGTTGTTGTTTTGTAACTAACATCTTAAGAGAGAAAAAGCCATTGAAAGCTCTGAAGAGGGACACTTGACTTCATTTGTAATTTCTAGTCCATGCTGTGCATTGTATTACTTTATTTTTGCACAAATTACACCCGAAAATAAAGCAATGAGAATTACTTTCTTATGGCCTCTTATTTTCAGGAAACAATTGCTAATGAGAGTAGGGGACTCTTAAATTCTGCTTAGCGAACAGTTCACCTTCTAATTCCTGTTGAAAAGCAAATATCCTTTGAATTCTTCTTTTCTAGAGTGCTATCCCCCAACAGCTATCCTTTAAATTCTTCTTTTCTAGAGTGCTATCCCCCATCTGGTTTCTTTTCATCTTGGACTGGATACTTTCTACTCTTTGTAAAGGGATATTAAAAACTTTTTGTAGTATTAAAAAATTCTGTAAACTGTACTCTTCTTAAGCTTTAATTTTTATGTCTTGAGAGCTCAGAAGCCTTGGTGAAAAACAAATGGATAGTACAACAATTATTAGCTGCTAGCTGATGAGCATTGAAAAATTAGCCCCCCCCATATGAACTTAGTCTAATCACGATATGCTTATAGACGTATAAACCACCACTGTTTGGTCTTGTAATAGTTTTTCTTATTGAAAAGAGCCTTGGCATGAATCATTCCACAAACGTGTCTTTAGTGCCGGGAGCGGCAGACCTGTTAGGAACTTTTCCCCACTTCTCTTTCTTACAGCCTTCCTTCTAGCCTTTCCTAAGTTCTAACTCCAAGGCACTAGTGTTCAAAATAGTGTCAAAAGGTTTGAGATTTCATTTTATTAAAGCATTTCCATGTATGTTCCTTTATTATGAGAGAACACAATAATCTTTTTAAATTAACTACTCTAGGTATTTTACAAGTACAGCTAGGGACTTCCAAATACAGCTATTAAATGGCAAACATTTTCTCCTTTGTAAAAAGAGTAATAATTGCTTCCTAATGAATTAATGCACAACTTCTTGTCTGTTACTAATCCAGCAGTAATTAATCTGTGACCAGTTGAATCCATCCAAAATTTTAGCGTTAAGTGTAATAAATAATTTCAAAACCCTTGTTGTAGTATTTTCAGTTTAGTTAATGGATACGTTTACATGACAGAAACTTGTTAATTAAAATATAATATATGAGTCTTTGTTGATAGATCTTGTCTTCTGTACTCAGCCACTGAGTTTTCTGGCAGTGTCTCTCCATGGTGACAACTGCTGTAGTATCCTGTAGTCATTGTGCTCTTCTCCTTCCTTCTGTGCCATCTCCATGCCCTTTCCTCCATAATACATGAATTTATGTGAAAGCATTGAGTTGTTCTTTTAATGTTTGGCAAGCCTAATAAAATATTGCTAGTAAGGTTAGGATATAAATACAACCCAAAGTGAATTGAGAGATGATGAGGAAGTTTGCTCTTCATAAAAAGAGAACAGATGCACATTAAAACGATGAAGGAACGACCATATTCCATGAATGGTTCAGAAGTTAACAATTTGAAAGAACAAAGGGGGGTATTAAGACTATTACTTTTAAGGAAATACTATCGTCTTCAAGAAGACAATGTAGTTTTTTCTAAAACCTTTTAGGGAAAAGAAAAAAGAAATAGAGCAAATGAGCTTGTCAAAGGCAACCTCCTGGTTTCTTTCAAGTCAGCAAGGGAAAAATCTCATCTGATTTTGGCAGATGTATTATTTTGCCTTAAAAATTAACCAAAGTACTAGAAATAAACACTCAGTCTGAAAAATTACTTACAGGAAGCTAACCACAAGGGGAAAATTTCTCAAGGCAGTGGAATAAATAGGAAGACTTATTCTCTGTCACCCCTTACTTTGGTACCCTGGATATATATAACATAAAACTTAAAAAAACAGAAATTGAAAGCATTGTTTTCAGATACAAGAATGTGTGAAGCCAGAGTAACTTAAATACAACTGTAGCTTTTTGGGGTGGTGATATATGGGAGAAAGTGCTAACCCCACTAACCCTCTATACCTTTTTCTGAAAGTTGTCACTCTTTCAGCAGAGATGGTTAAACAGTTTCTGAACTGCTGCAGTTTACAGCCCGGTACATTAGCATAAACTGACATCCATGTTAGTTTATCTTAATATGCTGGTCTGTAAACTGCAGTGGTTCAGAAGCTGAGTCATGAACCAGTTGAGCTGTCTCTGCTGGGAAGGCAGTAATCTCCAGAGGGGTGGTAAGGCGGACGACTGGGGCCAGTACCAGTTTCAGCAACGCTGTCTTAATCCACTGTTGAGTATATCAACATGTCAGTTGCAAGAAAAAAGTCCTGAGAAAGACTCCTGACTGACTCACCACAGGAAAGAACAACTTCACAGTATAGGCTTAAAAGCATACATGACGTGTCATTACTCTGCAGATGAAATCAATTAATCAAAGAGTCAATTTCTTTTATTAGTGGGAGAGACTGAATCAACAAAGATGATGTTGGCTGATTTGAGGTTGGTTTGTTTGTTCTTATAAAAAGAAGCTTTTTGAGCAGTAGTAATAGGGGACTGCTGTCACAGACAGTGTGGAGCTGGGGCGGGGTACAACCCGGCTGTGTTTAACACATATCCTCCAGCAACTTGGCTATATTGGGATCTTTCCCGGGAACTGAACCTGTTTGTGACAAGGCAGGTTTTGAGATATGCATTTCTTGGAAGTGCGTAAGTATGGAATTTATAAGGTTCAACTGCTCCACAGTGAATTTATGTAAATAGGAACCTGTGAAATTAGATAAATTAATAGAAATTACATGATCTAATTTATGAAGAAATGTAAGCATCACTTAAAACAGACCTGAGGAAAAACTACACATTTAAAAATACTTAAATTTAAAATATGTTGAGATGCCAGGATGCTTTGCAATAATATCTTAGTGGTATTAGTAATTGTGATGGAAGAAATGGCAGTCTTCACAACAAAAGCTGTCTTGAAATATAAAAATTCAGAACTAATACCACCATAAGTTGCATTGCTGTCAATATATACAACATTCCAAATGAGGAAAAATGACCCTAAACTATAATTATATATTAATTAAAAATGAGCTAAAGTTCTGCATTTCTTCACCAGTGCTGCTACTTCTTGTAGTCTCTATTAAAATGCAGTTCACTTCGCAGTTTTTTTCTCAAAGAATCTGTGAAAAGTTTTTTACAAAATGTTTAGCTGAATAACTTTTCATAGCTATCAAAATGCAAACTTTATATTGGAATAATCTAGGCCTGGGTAATATTGCTGTGATTTTGTAGCTGAAAACAGTGAAACCAACTCAGATGACTAGATATGTTCAATAGTTTTCAGTAAAATGTCAAAATATCCACGTTCTCTAACAATGGTCAACATACCTTGTCATGGTCAATATGACATGAGTTGAATTTTAACTATTAATTTGAACTTGATCAAATTTGACTCAGAACACAGTGCATGTGTTAAAAATGTATTTATTAAATGAAAGATTCCAATAATCAGTGCTTACTGTATGTATTAAGTATGTATTATTCCCCTGTATTTCAGTGTTCAAAAGAATCCTGAAACAAAAGAAATATGCATTATTTCTACAGTCTTCAGAGTGTCTGCATATGTAAGTATTAATAATTTTTTGGTACAAGATTTTTCTGGAAGTAACATGCATAACACGAAGATAATGAATTGACATTTACACAAAGAAAGCATAATATTCCATTTAAAGGGTTATTTCTCCATAGCTGTCATTTTTTATTTGTGAACTCAATCTTCCTTTCTCATCCTCTTACTAACTCTTCTTCAATAACCACTAAAGTGGTTAACTAAAGTTTTATTTGGTAGCTCACTAAAAATAGGTTTACTGGATTACACTGGAAGTCACAATGGTCATCTAGAAACTGCTCTATGAAAAAAAAACATATCTTTAGGTCTGAGTAATTTTGTAGATCTACTTGAGATAACAGTAAGGATTAAGAATCCACTCTTGACTTTGTGTAGTTCTGTTTTTAGAAATATTACTGGAGCTTTCTGAATAGCTTGTATTGCATCTGTTTCTGTAAAGACTGCAAGGAAGTTTAGTATACATAAAGGCTGGGGTGGTGAGATGACTGCTCACCTCTTTTCCCCTCCGTTGTCAAGTCTCATTTCTATCTGTTTCTCTTGCAAAATCATACATTTACCATCAAGATAAGTTTGAGAACTGACTGCATGTTTACTAGATTCAGCACATCTGTCATTTAATTGTTGCAGTAGGATGAACTACTCCAAATTCTTCTTGAGTAACCACAATATGTCATAATGAAATGTCAGATAGTGCACACACTTTCAGAAGAACTAGCTGATGTCATTTTGGACCGCAGAAACTCCCTGTAAATTGCCAATAGCCCACTTGTTCATCTGTGGGTCATCATCTTTGAAGTACTATGTGTGATTCATAACAGGCTTTTGAAAAGTTTTTGAAAATAAGCACTTCATGGATGTATCAAAATTTACCTTTCTACTAGGCTGTAGACTTTAATAAAAACAAAATAAAAAAAGGAAAACCCTGATAATTTGATGTTCTTCTGTTACTGCTGTTTCCTCCCTGTCTCTGAATCAAAGGTAGTGATGTGAACTTTGCAGATTTCTATGTTTAGGTAGATGCATGATATTTAAGAGTTCTCCTAACTGTCTTTGCCATACATTAAATATCATCAGTATTAAAAAAAAAAAACCAAAACAAAAAACAAACAAACAAACAAACAAAAAACTCAAAAGACTGGTAAATTTTTGAAAACAAAAAAGTGGATGGTCAAAAGAAAATCCAGTGTAAATACAGAGCAGGCTATCCTCCCTGTAGCCTTGGGGGAAAACTGGGCTTTGCTTCACATTCTGAAAATTCATGAGGTGAAGGAGAATTCTGAAATTCTTGTTTGCATTGAAGAACATCCTGAAGAGTTTTCTCTCAGAATAGAGAAAGGCTTAAACAGGTATGTCTAGATTGTTTGATGGCTCTGTGGATCAAAACTCTTTACTCTACTTGGAAGTGACAGGAAGGGCACCTACTGGAGCACAAACACCTTGTGCTTGTGCCGACAAGTTTCTCTCAAGGAGATAACTACATTTCTGCAGTAGATTTAGTTTCTGAGTTCGTTTGGTGAATAATTGTAGAGTGTGTTATCAAAAAACTTAACATTGAGCTGACAGTTTTTAAGCCATGTCTTCTTGCTTTGTATCTGAAAGAAATGGACATACCCTCTTAGCCCAGTTGTGGTAAAAGTGGTAAAAGTGACTTGAGGAGCAGCTGAGAAGCTAGAAGAGCACACACTTTTGCAAGCAGGATTCATAAATGGACAAATAAATATACTTATATATTTGCACAAGTACAAATGGAATCAGGAATTACGAACTTTATGGAACACCATTCTGACACCATCCCTTCCTTTTTATTTGTTTTTTGAGCTGTGGCTAAGGAGCCCTTGTTTTGGAAACAATATCTAAAGAAGCACACTGTTATTATTGCAAGGTACTAAGGTGTAGTTATAAATGCCTATACATCTGTTTAGCATCAAAACTCAATAGACCTGGGCATCACAAGAGAAATAATTTTAAATCTTGTGACAAACTACTTTGTTGAACTCCAGATAACCTTGACAGTTTTGGGGCTTGCATATAAGGAAACATTGTTACAACTGAAGTATTTGGATGGTAACTGATGCTTTAGAACTTTCTTTACCTGAACCTGAACTTTGGCGGTGTTAGAAATCAGTGTAATGCATAGTTTATTCCAAAAGTATTTAAAAAAACCTGTTGATTAAATGAAGCAGTTTTGAGAGCTGTTCAGCAGTATCTTTATTTCTGTATTATGCTATGCATTATGCTATACGTATGTACTCTTAAATAATCAGCTGATTATCTGTGTTCCTACAAAGATAAAATAAAACGATCCTACTCTAACATCATTAAATCCATCATTAGACCCCCTGCATGTCGCAACCAAAATCCACACTGCAGATGGAATTGGTATGATTCTTACTTCGTGTACATGCCCCCTATTGCTTTAAAAACTGGAGTAAGTCTGTGTAAATTCCAGAGCCTTTTTGCTCAAGTATTTTAGGGGATTTATGAACTCTTTTGCTAATTAAAATAAATTTAAGAACCCTTTTCATTTAATTAGATTACATTTATTATTTTCCTGATATCAGGTTTGGTATATTCTGGAGTTTCCTGAAATGCCTCATCACCAGAACTTAACTCAGTTTTGTTCTTCAGTTGTTGAACTAATTCTTAGTGTACTAACACTGCATTTAAACAGTCAGAACCTCACCTGGCATCTGCCAATTCCATAAGGACTGCAGAGTGGGATCTTCAGTAGGAATGGGAAAAAGTTTAGCAATCACATCTCAATATTGGTCTTCTCTTGCTTTATTTTGGTTTCATGCATGAGCTTAGGCTATTTTTGTATCAAATTCCAAAGGCATTGTGATGCTGAGTACTGTAAAATCCTAAAGCTTGCTCTTCTTACTACAATAGAGAATCCAGTGTTTGATACACATGTATCCCTATACCTGAAGAGAGCTAGGCGTCTTAAAATTGTAGCTGCAGAGCTCATATGCTGTGCTGCTTAAAAACGGAATGCTACTTTTAGTTTGTGGCATTTGACTACCATTGGAAAATGCTGTGAATAAACATTATAAAATCTCCACCAGTCTTAAACAATGCTTTTATGGTGGTGCTTATCTTAATTTAAGATTTATGGTCTGGAATAATCCCCCAAAGGAAAACACCAGACTATAGTGTAGGGGATTCATCCTCTTTGAAATAACAGGAGAGAAAATGGGGTGCCAGTAACAGCTACTGGATAAAATTGACAAATGTTCCTTGGAGCAGGAATTGGAACCCAGACCTTTTCCTTCTAAGCTGACTGCTTTAACCACTGAGAGAGGTTACAGTTTACATGTTTCCTTGGTTCGAAAAATGAATGTGAGAGATGTGCCTCTAATCTGGAATAGCTGAAAATTTTCCTGGAGAATATGGACAATATATGCAATGTAGCAATTTCCCTCAGGCAAAAAAGTGAAACAGAACCTACATCTCTTCAACTGTTGTATAAAGGTGCTGGGGAGCAGGAAGAAATTATTACCTGTTTTAAAATAAAGGAGGTGTCAGCTACATAGTTGTTGATCTTTTAGATGTTCAATAACCAGACTGAATGAATTAAAAACAAAAATAATATCGACCCTTCAAAAATCCCCCCATCTAGTTTCTGGATCCCTACTGAATTTGAAGTGTGTGTCATGCTGTGCTGCCTTGTCAACACTGAAACTTTTATTGGCATGTGCAGACGCAGGATGTTAAGGTGAAGAGCCCAGTTCTTGTGTTGATTGTCAGCTGAAAGTGTTTTTTTCAGAATGAGGATTTTGGAGCTGGGTGCCTAGATTCCCTTCAAACCCTACCAGAGGATTGGCACAAAAACCATTTTCAATAGCAGTTCAAAGTTGTTAATAAGCGCTGTAATGAGTGAGGGTTTTCCTTAAATGCAAATCTTTGAAACTGAACGGATGCATTAGCAAATGTTAAGTGAAAAGGAATTACTGATAAAACAACTTTATGTATTGAGTCCCTGATTTATTTTTTTTTTGTTTCAAAGGAAACATGATTGGACTGTCATATGTTTAATCATCTGTATTTTAGGCTCTAAATGTGTAAACACGTGCTTACATGTTTAATTTTACATTTTATATTAATATTACATTTACCTTAAGGTTATTGGAACTCTTCAGACAGAACTACTGTGCATTTTGTACTGTCAGGATCCTTATGGAGACATAAAACTGCTGAAATAAACGATGCTGTATTTTATTTTGCCATGAAATAAACTGTTACAATGGGAACAAAATGATACATTTCATTCAGATTTCATGAATTCTCTCATGGGTATCCATGTTGTTGCTAATACTGTTATCTTTTTTTTTTTTTTACTTCCTCTCAGGATGATAACGGCCTGTGTTACCCTTCAAGCAAGAGCCACGAACAGACTTTTGCGTACTTGATTGTGGATCCCTGCAAGCGACACGTGCACACCCTGTATCACTGTTTTGGTGAAAGCTTCTTTAGCAACTAGCTATAAACCTGGCAGTTCTCCCGGTTTGTAGCGGAGGTGGCCTCCTCTCTGCACCAATTCAGGTAGAAGTTGTCTAGTTTTCTCAGGAGGAAGGACGTGCCCCTGGATTACACGCTCTGAGCGGCTGCACGTTCCCGTCGGTGTTACTATGCGGTCAGCGACAGAGGTTTTGTGTAAATTTTCTGTAGTTAAAAGCCATAATCCTTGAAGCTGTTTTCCTAGCAGTGTTGCCCCCCCCTTCCCTCACCCGTTTGATCTAATAAAAGGCGTTTCTCTAGATGTCTCGACTCTGAACCAGATTTTCAGACCCACGACGCCTAAATGCCGGGGGAGGCTCTGGAGTCGGTGAAATCTCTGCGGAACCGGGACAAAGTGCGTCAGGCGGCCCGGCCC
>NW_010144532.1:0-8882 GCF_000699245.1 Pterocles gutturalis
CCGAAACTCACGGAACGGAGATAACTATTCGAGCGTGCCAGGCCGAGAGCTGACCGGAGTGTGTGCGGGGGGGGGAAGACCTTGGGAGAGCAAATGCAGACACCTGAAGCAAGATGATCTGAAGCCCAAGGGAAGCAAAAGAAAAAAAAAAAGCGATCTCCCGGAAGGGTCCTCACCTATATACTGGGTATCATGTGTATGTTATGGAATAAATCATTGGTCAGTCTGGTTCTCAATCTTAACCGAAGAGCAAATCCCAGGCTAGCAGCTGGACTGTGTCTCTTTGCTTGTCTGCTGACCTTGGCAGCAGAACAAAACATTGTTCTTATCAGCTCTTCTCCTGAGCATAAATCCAAAACACAGCCTCTTGCTAGCTCTTTATGAAGAAGAGGAAAAAAAAATTAACAGAGTTAACTTTAAGCAGTCTGTGCTTAACCCAGGACACCTGGTAAAATGCTCTCCTGGTTGCTGATATAGTACAAAGTCTGAGAGGAATGGCAACGGGGAATTAAGAATACTGCATGGATATACCTTCTGTTGGATATTAGCTGTAAAGATGAGTAGCTGATCTTCTCTGCTGAAAGGAGAAGATGAAATTGCTCCACCTTTTTATTAAATACTTACTGATACCGTAACAGTCCCGATACAACCCACTGAAATGATAACAGCTCTTTTTTTACTGGCCAGACACAAGAGTAACCATTCCAGCTGCAGACACAGAGTAAAGCTACCAACTACTCATCCTTGTCGATGCTCTAATATACCTGAATTGCAACAGCAATATTAGCTACACTGGTAAAAGAGACAGGAAAGAAACAATTTAATTAGGATACAATAGTAAGACATTTTAGCTGTGAAAGTTACTGCCATTAAACTTTTGCACAGAGAAACCCATTTCTTTATTAATTATAGAAACAATTGCAATTCATGTCCGTGCTGTCAATGCCATTCCACTCTAAAATTTCAGCTACAGAGATTTGATAGAGAAAACAGAAAATACTGCCATACCCGCTGACTTTATTTGCTACATCGTTATTTTTTGAAGTTTGACTCCACTCTCTATTTTCCTGTAACCTATAGACTGAAACCAGTCTTCACCCCAATCATATATAACTTCTGTCTGATTAAGCTTTCAGCAACCAGTATAAAAAAAACAAAATGCTACCTTAGTCTATAAGCACCAGCAAGTCTTTGAAGGAAATGAAAGGTACATTACATGAAGGAAGAAAAGGTTCTTTCTCACACAACAGTCAGAAACTTTAATTTACTTATCTCTTTCCATACCAGAAGTAAGGCCTACAATGAAAGACTAGATTTGATAATATAACCTATTAGTACCAAACTGCAGTACTATCATAGTAAAACACTTGCTCATAGTAGCATCGTTATAAATTGCATCAGAACACAGGGTTGCATTTAAAAGGCAGGGAAGATCTGCCCTCAGCCACAGTAAAAACCATAGGATTTTCATCTCCCTGCTTTCCATCTGTTTGAAAACATTGGCTGAAATCTTTGTCACTGCATCAACGATCATCTCTCTTGAAATAAAAGAAGCAAAAAAAAAAGTACAAATACCAAACAACCTAAACAGAGAGGCAAAATATACATCAGAATGTAAATTTTGCTATGTCCCTCTGAGGAAACAACTGTACACAGATATTGTAGTTTCACTGATTTCAGTGGAGCTGTTAATAAAGGCAGACAGATCTGTCCACAGAGCAGCAGACAAGACCTAGCAGAGGCCCAGCTAAGTCATTGGTACAGGTAAGGCTACCATAAGGCAGAGATTTTGGAGCTGGACCCTCTGATGGCATATTTACAATAGCTTTCTTTCTATCTATCGGCTATATTAGAAGCCTGGACAGAGTAGCTGCTTAATTTACAAATTTAAATTCTATGCCTCTAAGTAAGCAGTGCAAATATCTCCATCTGTGCCTTGTTACTTATACAGACTAACATTACCTACTTCAGAATACTTCACAAAACACAGACTCTGCTTCAAATCCACTCCAACAACAATAACTACTTACTATGGAAAAATGACAACTTGATTCTCACTTTCATATCAAAGTTGTCCCAACTTACGAAGTTCACCTATGAATCTAACGCAATTTTCTGACTGTCTCTTGATGTACAGATATCTGTATTCTTCGGTTTGCCTGTTTTAAGTGAAGACAGAAAGAACTGAACATTTGCTATTTGCCATAGAAATTAACTAGTGTTTAACAACTGCAACATTGAGTTCAGTAAACATTAGTTTACCACAAGACTGATTTTCAGGGATTTCAAGCTACTTCACAAAGTTCATTAAAATTATAATTGTACTTGCTTTTGCTAATGTCTGCCTAACTCACTGCAGAAGCACAAGACATTACACATAATAGCCTTCAGTATACCTCTGGCATTACTGCTTTAAATTTAAGAGAAGCAGCAATAAAACACAGATTTGAATTGCTTTCCTGTCATTCAACAACCTAAGCTAATACAAAGAAGCGAAACAGAGAATATTACAATTTTCCACCCACAATGATTCCATGTGTTTGTTATGCTGTTTTCATAGCACATGAGAAATGAGAATACTTTCCAGATTAAATTATTTACTACCATATGATCACTTAAAAGTATCATGTATTAATATTTTCTCCCAGAAACATGATGTCTGAGGGTTCAAAGCTACTCAAGCATCACACACACAAATCTACCTAGCTATTTCATAAATTTCAAGTGTCCTGTGTATTTATTTTCTTTCCATTTATTTCAATTTCAGACAGAAGTCTGTTTGCATTTTTATCATACCATGATAACTGTGGCTTACTTGTAGGCACTTCATCTTTCCCAGTAGATGCCGTAATCTACCTTAAAGAACAACATATGAGAATGAAATATCACAGTAAGAACAGCACAGATTCTCAGGAGAAATACCCTACTTCAGGCAGGCTTGAAGCAGAAATTCAGATAAATTTCTACCACCTAACTTCTCCTTAATCAACGGGTCAGTTGCAGGCAAAATTTAGTGCCACAATCAGAGCATCTCAGCATGGCTAAATAATCAGAACTCCTGTGGCTACGGCAAGAGCTGTAAGTAATCAAAGTGCAGCCCTGTTCATCCCCTCCAATTCTTCCTCAAAATGTCACATGAAGATGACTCATTTGCTCCAGCAAGGGAGCTAGGAGGTATGGAAAGTCCTGAACCTTGCTATTCAGTCAGCATTATGGCTCATCCACTGATCATTCCTACAGCAAGCTATCCTTAAAAATAAAATCTTTTCTAGAAAATAGACCCTTAGCAAACTGATATGAAATAAAAAATCTAAAGTATTCTGAATGTGAAAATACCATGAAGAAAAATGCAGCAAGTATTTATTTTTTCCTTTTGCATCCTCTTTATTCCCTCATCTTTTCACTTTGTTTGATGCTAAGTGCCAGTTTGAGACTTTACAACATTTGCTATTTTCCAGAGTTAGCAGCATCACTAGCTTTCAAAGTATTCCGTCTTTTTTTCCTTTTGGATATATTAATTTGTCTGATGCCTTAGGAAACTCAGAATAATGATGTAATACCAGGAGTTTGTCCAGCATTTCTTATTCTAATACAGAGCAAATAGAGAAAGCAATGGCTAAAATGTGCAGTTCTCAAACATTATTTTTCACTTAAATTGCTTCTGATCCCTTATTACATGTAGCAATTAACCTTCTGGATATTACAGCATAAACAAATTTCTTTAACTTCCATTCCCTTACAGGACATTTGCCATTGACTTGGCAAAAAGAAGAAAGAAACAACTCCTCCTCTCAATCATTTTGAAAAACATGATCTTGCAAAGGACCTTCATCCTACTTAATGCTCTGTGTACATGGTTTTCAAATCCACTCCAGGATTACATTCGCACAGCAAAGAGCAGAACCTGACTCATACCAGTATATCAGAAAGCAACAAGCCATATGGTGGTGAAACTGTATTTGTAGGAGTATCAAATTGAAAAAATAAGATTTTCAGGCATGTCTGTAGTCCTGAAAATGTAGAAAGCAATATAGATTTTTCTTTAAAAGAATAATTTTGTTTTTATCTCACAAACAATTTACAACTTAGTGGTAGAACCACCAAAGTGCAGTTGATGGAACTGCATTTTCAAAGATGAGCAAAGGGAAAATGAAGGTCTTCTACGAAAGAATTAATGAATCAATATAGAAATGAATTCTCCACATATCTTTCACCTGTTTTCCTTAAATGTTTAATCCATTTCTAAATATCACAAAATAAATATACTTATTTATCACACAGCTGTTATATATCAGAACAATTATTGTCACATCTGTTAAACATTTCCCCCCCCCCCAACATCCTATCCACCTACATTATATTTTCTTTGAGATGAGAACTAGTTTGTTATGATGGGTTTTCTTTTTGTAGGTGTTTCTATGATGTCCAGCACCTTGTTCCAATTTTCCTACAGCAGGCAGCCTTTTGGTCATGAGGAAAGTTCTGCTCATGATGGTTACATGTCTAAAATGCTTTCCTTGGCATTGCTCCCACATATGACCTGGTCTTGCAGACATATGAAAGATAAGATGTATGTAGCAATCTCAGTTTTTTGACTCAAGTAAGAGATATCAAACCACAATAACAATCAATTATCTTCTTAAAATAATGAAAATAAGAAACCTCTTAATCTCTCCATGCAGGTACTTTCCTCTGTGTTCCCAATATTTCTAAACACATGCTAGACTATTCTTGTTTAAAAACCAAACCAAACAAAAAAAAACCCCAATTGGGAAGCCAGTAAGAACTCACTGTTTGCCCCAGTACAGAATGATTCAGGTAAGCATTATGGAATCACCAGCTTTTTTAATATGTTTAATGTATTGACTCATAGGTGGAAATTTTGGTTTTTTGTCACTGACTTCAGTGGGGGCAAAATAACCTCAAGTAGATATTATGATTGATAATTAAATTATCGGGGGGAAGAAGTTGTCCCAAACTTACAAGATGAACAAGAAAAATTTTTAGCCAGGTCTAAACTGCACATGCTTAAGGCAAGTCCAAATATCATGTAAGAATAATTAGGTTATGCTAAACATAAGTTATTGCAAAACAGTCCTTGTGCTTACGATGCCCACTACTTACAGCCTCAGCAGATAACATAAATAACAGTTTGTAAAAGGTGCAGCGACCATTTTTAGAAATGGACAGCCAAACACTGTGATGAACAATTTTATTTAAAAATTGATTCTACTTTGAAATCAAAGGGCAGATCCTAAAAGCATTTGTATGGTTCCCTTTCATGTAAAAGAAATAAAATTATCTATTTTCATTATAAGCCTGCAGTTTATCCTATGAAACCAAAAGGATATTAACACTGACAAAGGGGAATTATTTACAGGCCTTGTTCTACAGTGAACTACAAAATGTTACTATGAAATACGTCTTTAATAATGCATAGGTGATAGCCATGTAATGGCCTTTCACTTTTTTCTAAGTTCTACATGTAATTCCACAAATGTTAGTCTAGAATCCACCCAGGCTCAACACAAGGTTAATTTTGTGAATATAATCAGGGGTGGGCAAACAGGCTTGGAAAAAATAGGTCTCAAACTTCCTTCAGTTTTTCACCCTGCATTTTCTCATTCAAATCTTAGATGTTGTCAAATTTTACAAAAGATTTTTTCCATTTTATCACACAAATGGTAAGCATTAGGGTTTTTTTGTTAGTTATTTTTGGTTTGCTTTTGTATTTAGTTAATTGCATTCAATAAACAATACTAAGTTCCCATGCTTTTCCTGTGAAAGCTGCTTATGTAAATCCCATTATCTATAATTTTTCAACTGTTAGTCTAGAATAGTGATGTTCTTTACACCTAGCAAGAGGTTCAGCCAACACCATGGCATCAGAGTGGTTTTCATTAAACTTTATCCTCACAACACCCTATCCCTGTTTTCAAAGTGGAAAACTGACATCTTGAGTAAACTGCATTATAAGGAGGCCTAGAATCGAGCATAAGATTGTCAAACTGCTCTGCCATTACGCTGCTAGTTCGTGAAGGCAAATCTTTTTCATGCTATGTGTTATTTTCCACCTTCTGCCCTCTTCAACTCTGTTCCTTACATATTTGGGACCCCTTCACGTACTGCTGGCCATGCACTTATTCTGGCACATGTGCCAGAGGTCTGTCACTATACTAGACCATTCTTCCCATCCTTTATAGTTTATTTTATGCAGCTACAATGGATATTGCTTAGCTATAGTCATGTGTGTCTTTATTAAGAAAAAACTTTAAGAAACCCCTTCTAAATATTACTTTTGTTTTTCTGTACCCTCATGCTGTCTCTTTTTTTCTTTTTTCTTTTTTTTTTTTTTTTTGGAGTCAGAACTGTGACGTACTATGGGGAAAACTCAAAACTACCAGCATTTCTAAAAGCAGGAAATACTCAGGGGATGCCCAACCTGAATATGCCTGAACATGTGGATTAAAAAAAACTCAGAAACACCTGTTGCCTGGGTGTTTGGGTATACAGGGATTTTTAAGCAGTTGTGCCATATATTTGATATCTTGTTATGGTCAGGTCCAGAAGTGGCTTAAAGGATCCCTTTAAAATGTATATTAAAATATAAAGTATCTACTTTATATATTATGATAAGCAAGATCGTTGTAGCTCTTCAGAAGGGCTTCCCATTTGCATCCGAACAGGAGATGCAGTGGACTACAACAGCTCTTGGAAGATATTTAATCCCTATTGGTGACAGCATAGATTACTTTTAACATGTAAACTGGATAGAAGTGGGCTAATGGATTAATCTATATTCACATTACATAGTACTTTTCATAAATCAAAGAAGTCTGCAGTGACACGGAGGCTTTATCTCAAATGGGTCACGGTTCTGTTTACCCTGAACTTCAGGATTACCTCAAGTAATCTGGACTTCAGATCTCAGGAGCAACACCTTTAAAAAAATCATGTAGTGCAGAAATGTAAAACCAGATTTACTCTTGCGGTGTCCAAGAATGCTTTATATTTCAGAGATGCATTTTCCTACAAGTGGCATTTTCCTTTTCCACCTAACTCATCTAACATATCTTAATTTTCAACTGCCCATTTTCTCAACTGTATTTTCCTTACTGGCTGATGGAGATGTATGATAGAAACCCTAATTTGCAGTTGGTCATAGAAGCAGACATTCAGACTCTACCGTGGAATAACAGAATTCCTAAATTACTATGATATTCATAACTTCTACATTCTTGATAAAATTATGTTTACTGTTCATAAGGAGGAAATAAAAGTTGTTTTTTCAGTGAAACACTGGAAATGTGACCAGAAGAGAGCATAAAATAATAAGAGATCAAAAGTACAAGACGGTACTGAATTGATTTCTCTTTTTGATAAAGACACTTCACGCTACTCCACCCTTATTGTAAAACACACCTGAAAGGCAGGCATCTTCTAGTTTTTACTGCTAAAACAAATAGTAAAGGATTAGCAAAAAATATTATATATTTTGAATTGCAATTAGTCTCAACTCTTTACTCCAGAAATAACTGCTGACTATAGTAATTGGTAGAAAATTAATTCTGCACATCAAAATGAGAAATCTACAACACAGCGATTACCAATTACCAGCTGCTTCCAAAACTGAGAATGTGTTTTTCAATGGCCATTCGAGCCTTGACATTCGCTGTGTCCATACAGATAACACTTTTTCAAATAGATAAGTTTGCTAAGAAGGCACTTATTAAGAATTCACTATGATTTAAATGTTTTTCTTCTTCATTGGTCACCCTCCACCCAATATAGCACATTAAAAGCTTTCATTTCTTTTACTGTGCACTGTAGAAACAGAGAATGTTTTCCTCCAATGATTCAATACAGCATTTAAAGTCACATTATATTTCAGAATTAAAGAACAAGGATGGAATGATGGCTCTTTCTGAATGTATTTAAATGGATGACTAATAAAATCATGTTCAAGTAAAGAAATGTTTAAAATAACTATTTAAAATCTACTGAAATCATGTGCATTTTGCTTTATACCATACAAGTGTATTTCAAGAACTCACACTGTAGCTTTGCACATGAATTTTCTCCTAGATAACATCTAACTTGTCTCTATATTAAGTATTCAGGCAACATTGTTTTCGATCAGATACTTCCATAGGATTTGTTTTTTGACCGATACTTACTGTTTATGTCATTCCATCAACTCCACCTTGAAACTTGTACCTTTTAAAAACTCCTACACTTCCTGCAAATCAAATAGTTAGTCCATCATATCCATTTCTTACTTATCCACCACTTTGATAAACAATTCATATTTAGTAATTCAATAATTCCCTTGGATTCACATTAGCAATGGATAATAAAATCATGTTGTCTGGAATCTGAGAGCACAATGTCTCACCATTATGTACCTGTCTGTGCCTAACAGTGGCAGCCAAAGGCTAGATGTGAACTTTATTTTTTAGTTTTTTTGGTTGGTCAATGACAATGCATAAATAAAGTGACAACTTGATAATTTTGAACCTACAATTTTCCTCTGTGTATTTTTTAGAAGCAGCAGCAGAGTGCCAGAGTAGACATTATCTATAGATGTTAAATAGCTTAAGACAAACTTCTGACATCTAAAAAAAGGCAATTATAATCAAGATCTGATTAGCTACAAATACATAATTTTAATTATTGCATGGACCTTCTGCCATCAGGAACCAGCAGACACTCACATGTCTTTTCCTCTGCATTCTGTTAATGTCTACTCCCCACGGTGTTACAGCCCCTTTCTAGAGTTCAAGAGAAGCTCCCACTGACAGTTGCAGAGATCAACCCAGTATGTCTGCTGCTCATCAATTAGTGCAGTTTCTTAACATGACTCCAAATCATAGAATCATAAA